>NC_142930.1:75223247-75225747 GCF_046866305.1 Octopus bimaculoides | reverse complement strand
GCTGAAAGCGTAGCTGCTAGAATAAGAATAGCCTGGGCAAAGTTTAGAGAGCTCTTACCCCTGCTGGCGACAAAGGGACTCTCACTCCGAGTAAAAGGCAGACTGTATGACGCATGCGTACGAACAACCATGCTACATGGCAGTGAAACATGGGCTGTAACTGCTGAGGACATACGTAAGCTCGCAAGGAATGAAGCCAGTATGCTCCGTTGGATGTGTAATGTCAATGTGAATACCCGTCAGAGTGTAAGTATCTTGAGAGAAAAGCTGAACATTAGAAGCATCAGTTGTGGCATGCAAGAGAGACGATTGCGCTGGTATGGACATGTGGTGAGAATGGAGGAGGATAGCTGCGTGAAAAAGTGCCACACCCTAACAGTTGAGGGAACCCGTGGAAGAGGTAGGCCCAGGAAGACCTGGGCTGAGGTGGTGAGGCAAGACCTTCGTACATTGGGCCTCACCGAGGCGATGACTACTGACCGAGACCTTTGGAAATGTGCTGTGCGTGAGAAGACCCGGCAAGCCAAGTAAGATCGTTGCCAGTGCCCCTGGACTGGTTCTTGTGCGGGTGGCACATGAGATGCACCATTTTGAGCGTGGCCGTTGCCAGTACCGCCTGACTGGCTCCTGTAGGATTTTCGAGCGAGATCGTTGCCAGTGCCCCTGTACTGGCTTGTGCGGGTGGCACATAAAAGACACCATTTCGAGCGTGGCCGTTGCCAGTACCGCCTGACTGGCTCCTGTAGGATTTTCGAGCGAGATCGTTGCCAGTGCCCCTGTACTGGCTTGTGCGGGTGGCACATAAAAGACACCATTTCGAGCGTGGCCGTTTTCGTGCGGGTGACACGTAAAAGCACCCACTACACTCTCTGAGTGGTTGGCGTTAGGAAGGGCATCCAGCTGTAGAAACTCTGCCAAATCAGACTGGAGCCTGGTGTTGCCATCCGGTTTCACCAGTCCTCAGTCAAATCGTCCAACCCATGCTAGCATGGAAAGCGGACGTTAAACGATGATGATGATGATGATGATGATATATATATATATATATATACAGGGTGTGATAGGTAAATTGTCGCCATTTTATATTTTTTATTTTGTGCATGCAAATTGTTTGTTTTTGATACAGTATAGTAGGGTCAGTTGGGCACCATCTGTGAGAAAAACAGCATCATGACAAAATTCACTCTGCCAGAAATTTGAAAAGGACATGCTGTACTGCTTGGCATTCACACCAGAAGTTCCAATATGAACATTTCAGTGTGTTTGAGTGTCAATCTGAGGACATGTATTGAGTGTAATAAAAGTCAAACATCCAGTCAACATCATGGTGTTTGGAGTGATCACTAGTGATGATGATGTTATGCTTCAGACTCAATACAGAGGTGTACATCAAATGCCAGGAGGAGGTAGTGCTGCCCTGGATCAAGAGGGTGGCTGTTGGAAGACCCTATGTCTAGCAACAGGACTTAAACAATGAGACCATCCAGAAAAGTTGCAGGAGATTCCAAAATTATCTGGAGGCCGTGGTTGAAGCCAATGGCGATTTTATTGAATAAATTAACTCTTTAGTATTTCAAGATATTTTTTTATGTAATTTTGATATATTTGTGAAAATGAGATGTCTGTGTTATTTTAATTTTTGCAAAATTTAGATGACAATTTATTGGCCACACCCTCTGTGTGTGTGTGTGTGATTGTCATATATATATTCATGTGAGTATATCTATCTATTTATATGCGTATATATATATCATCATCATCATTGATGGCGATGTGTGTGTGTGTGTGGATGGGTGTGTGTGTGCATGCATGCGTGTGACTTTAGAGGGATAATTATATATATTTATCCATGTTTATATAGATAGATAGATAGATAGAAAGATTTATATCGATATGTAGATACGTATAGATATATATAGATTTATGTGCGTGTTTATGTATGTATGTGTATATGTAGTGCTTTATTAAAATGTTCACCTCTTCTCACTAATGGAGTCTTCAGATTCCATAAAGTAAAACTTAGTTATTGACCCTGCAGGTTGTAACAGTTTTGTAAAAGAATGCTTGGGGAAAAAGAACACATGTTGCTTCCAGGTATGTGGTACTACTGAAACCATCAGCCTACAGAGGCACTGCAATATAGTTTAATGTTTAACGTATATCTCTGTAGTGTAATAATTAATGCAGTTTTATAATGTAATAGTCAGAATGAATTATTCTAGTGAAACTGGTTAATATGCTTTCATGCACTCTAATGGTTAGCATGTATTATTCTTGTGTAACATTAGATATTAGATATTGAGCTATCTACCCTTATTCTCCAATGGTGTCACTGCATTGTTTCAGAGCAGAATATTTTGTTCTCTACTTTATTCACTGAATTGTCAGGAATACCTGCAATGTTAAGAGAGAGCAACTGATAGCATAATTCATCTGCTCTGTTATCAAAGTTATCTATTACACAGTACCCAACTTTTTAAACCTTTTACACTTCAATTCA
>NC_142930.1:75133247-75218247 GCF_046866305.1 Octopus bimaculoides | reverse complement strand
TGGGCAGTAGTTACATTTTGTTATGTCCTACAGAAACAATGAGCCATAGTTTGGTGACTGATGCGCAAAGAACATTGGAATGAAGTACCTTATTTACAAAACTACCTGCTGATATCAAGAAGGGTATCTATCCATTGAATATTACCTCAAGAAATCACATCCAACTCATGAGAGAGTGGAAAAAAAGAAAAAAAAAATCATAGAAAAGATGATGGTTCATACACAACAGGCTTCTGTACAGTTTCTGTCTACCAAATTCTACTCAATAAGGCCACTCTAGAAGACACTTGCCTAAGATGGTGTGTAGTGGTATCATCTTTGTAGCATGCCAGGCAAAATGCTGAACAGCGTTTTGTCCATCTTAACATTCTGAGTTAAAGAGTTCGAATCCTGCTAAGGTCAACTTTGTCTTTCATTCTTTTGACTGAATAAAGTATCAGCTGAGTACTGGTCTTGTGCCAAAACTTGGAACCAGTATTTTGTAACATCAAGGTGGCAAGCTGGCAGAATCGTTAGTACATCGGGCAAAATGTTTAGCATTTTGTCTGTCTTAATGTTCTGAGTTCAAATCCCAGAGGTCAACTTTGTGTTTCATTCTTTCTCCTTAATAAAATAAGTTCCAGTTGAGTACTGGGATTGATGTAATCAACTTACCCCTCCCCTGAAATTGCTGGTCTTGTACAAAAATTTGAAATCAATGTTATGTAACATCACATTTCTCTCTTATACACATTTCATACAGTTTGCCTTTTGTAATAATAAAAAAGCAACCCTTGTTACCAACAAAAGCATCAGTGTCTTTCTCAGTCACAACCATTATTTTACACTTTCTAGTTTCTCAGTTCTGCTTTTACCTAGCTTGTTAGCTCAAACAAAGTAAGCATCTACTGCATTCTAGGAAGGCCTAGAAATGTCATGGATTGTCTCTTCCTCTTCTGACTAAAAAAACATCTCTCAGTAGCCAATGCAATGAGTACCAGGCATGCACTGTTGTCATACTTCTGTCAGTTTTAGCTAAGTGCTTCTAAAGTGTTGTCTTTTGTCTTTATGCACTGCAGGAAATAATTATTTAATATAAAAGAGACGAGCTGACTCCATCTGTTAACATTTAACTGTGGATGGTGGATATTGGGTGTGGTTGTTTCAGTTCAGATTTGGCTCTGCAGTTTTAGTAACTAACTGTTGCTAGAAATACAAATGTAAGTAGGAAGTGGTAGAGAAATACATTTTTAAATGGCAACTGTTCTTGTGTCAGTCTGCTTCTGTTCTTACTGTATAAAGTACACATTGTTGGGGAAGAAAAATAACAAACCAACTGCAAGTAATGGGTTGGACTGTTAGTTTATATTTATATACATGCTCCTGAATATGTGTGTGAGAGCATGTGAATATATATATATGACATTCTTCATGTGTGAAATAACTGTGCTGTGCACACAAACATAACACATGTAAAGAAATATATCATATCCAGAAAGCTAGCTGAATATTCATACATACATACATATGTTCACACACACACACACGTGTATATTCAGCAGTACATATACGAAAATGGAATGTTATAAAGTACATACATACATATATATATATAGAGAGAGAGAGAGAAAAAATGTGTATGTGTGTGTTTGTATGTATGTATGTATGTGTGTGCATACAAATTTAGCAGTGCATAAATGCGATTATATATATATATTCAAGGTTGAATATGGTACTTATGCATAGGCACCCGAATATCGTATCCCAAAAGGATAGGTGATCAAAAAATAAGCAACACGGATTTCAAAGGTGATTGCAGTACGCACATTTCATGCTACTCCAATTTATTTAATTAATGCGAGCATTACATTAAATGCAATATGAAGAGCAATCTTCAGCTGCACGAAAATGCAGAAAATTACAGTAGAATAGACATATTATAAATGTGGCAACATTTCAAATCCAAGTGGGAGAGAGAATACATAAAAATCCAAGTGGGAGGAAGAATACATAAATCCATCTTGACATAGCTGAGTCTATCAGGCTAGTAATTGATTCTAGACAAAAGTTCTGTCTCAGATTTTATTGTTTCTTATCTAGTGGTGATAGCATAAGGGACAATTACTTCTAAAGAGAGGGAAGGTGTAAGCAATATGCATGGACAAGGCTATAAAATGTATTAGAATATAAAGGTTTCACTGGTCAGAGTAGTATCAGGTCATTTTACTATCAAAATGTTGAGGAATTAAAACCCTAGGTATATGGGTCAAATAGGTTTTTTTCTTTTAGTCTGAATAGAGTAACAGTATAGTGGTACAGATAACAATAATATTTTAACCAATATTTTCACAATAAGAGGTATGTTAATAAAATAAGTAAAATGAGATGTAATTATTTTCTATATATATATAGTAATATGATGAAGTAAAAAAAGAAACTCAGTAGCTAAGGTAAAGTAAAGTTTTAATATACAGGTTTATATTTCCAATTTGCCATATTCTGCTACTCAAAGTTTCATGTCTCAGTCCTTAGACATTTCTCAAAACCTACAGGCTTTTTCATATGATTGCAAGCTTAGCAAATATACTAACCCTATTAAAGATTAAATTCATTAACTCCAGCTTCAGCATGTACTAAGTGTCATATCATAAGGACAGTCATACTCTCGTTGCCTTTATATAGATTCTCATTACATTTTATATCTTAGCATTTAAAACTACTGCAGCTACCAATCTTCCTAATGTAAACTTCTTAGAATCAGATATTTACAGACCATTCCATAAAGCTATTGAGGAACTAAGTTATCAAAATAAATACACCTGCTGTCTTAGTTCTTATAGTTTTTAGAAATTTGATAAAAAATATGAACAGAATTTCTAACCCCCTCCTCACTGAAAGGAGTTTTTAGTGTGTTGGTGCCCTACAACAATGGAAGAAGAAATTCTCTATACCTTCAATGCACAGCCCTTACGGACCCAGGAAAATCATTTGGTTCAGGTCTCTTTCTCCTTAAATCTTAAAACCAATGTAGGTAAGAAATTTCTGGCCCTTATAGCTTAGTATTATTTGATAAATCATAGATAGAGAAAGATTTTCAACAAACTTTTTTTTTTTAATCGGCTACAGCTGCTCTTTGCTCATGAAAATACTTAACACCAGTGAGTCATTCAAACATTATGTTCTAAGTTTTTCATGCTGGAAGATTGAAATATGCTTTTTAAACCAGGCATACAGTGTATGATCAGTTGTATATATGACACTAATGTTATCCCAACTATACCACATCAGCCATCTCAGAAGAAACATTACATAAGTATGGTTGAGGATAACTTTTCTCAGAGGTTGTATAACCACAACATGCCTTCTGATACTTTCCTGACACTGGCCAATCATACTTGGAAAATGAGAGAGTTCAGCACAAATTGCAATATCAAGTGGAAAATTCTCATAAGGTTCAGACCTTAAACTAATGGGACAAGAAAATGCTAACTTTGTTGAAAAGCTCTAACTGCTAAAATATCAGAATTGCCTTTTTTTAATAGTGCTCACCTGCTGACAAGTTCATGCTAGCCTACTAGAAAACTCAATCTTCATCAGACTAACACCTTGGGGTGCACAGATCTTTCAATCTGCATTATACATCTCTATAATCTAGATAGCACTTATTAGATGAAATTTTGCAAGTGATATCCTGATGACATGGTACAGCAGAGAGCTAAAAGAGGAGTCAGTTTCTATCTGCCAAAATCACATGGCTTTGATTGACTTAGGGCTATAGTAAAAGACACTTGCCCACATCTTCCCATGACTGGACAGCCAATTGTTGTGGTTAACAATCACCACTGTTCTTTCCCCCTAAACACACATTACATCTGTGTATGTGTATATATCTATATTATGTATGTATATATATCTGTGTGTATATATGTGCATATATATCTGTGTGTATATGTGTGCATATATATATATCTGTGTGTGTGTATATGTGTGCATGTCTGTGTATATATCCTTGTGTGTTTGTTTGTGTTCTGAGTTCAAATGCCTCCTAGGTCAACTTTGCCTTTCATCCTCTCAGCGTCAATAAAATAAGTACCAATTGGGCACTGGGGTCGATGCAACTGACTTACCTCTCCCATCGAAAATGATGGCCTTGTGCCAAAATTTGAAATCTATATATCTGGGTGTGTATAAGTGTGTGTTATTCTGATCATAGTTCAGACTATCATATGGTGGTAATATACATTAGTTTTCTATGTTTGATTTTGATTCATATTGTTGTTGCTTCTTGCAGCAAAGGCAGAGAGTTTCTACAGCTCTATGATATACAGAATAGAAAATCTCTCAAAATTTATTATAATCATAACATTAATTACACAGCACACTGCAAGGTGCATTAGTTGGTCTGGCAATGAAACTGTCACAGTTCTGATGAGTCTCAGCCTGTTGCAATGTAGTCAGGTCTACACATGCTGCAATCAGGTTTTATTCATCTTGTATAGATTAATTCTGCATAAGAATAGGTTGAAGTAATTTGAATTTTATTACTTGGCAATTGAACATGTGAATTTGACAACTGAACACAATTTTGACCTCTCTGTTTGGGTGTCAGAATTCAATCAGAACCATGCATATTCAGTCAGACAGACCATATACATATATGGTCTGTATGCATGCATACATGCATATATGTATGTATGCATGTATGTATATATATATATATATGGATGAGGACAGCCGTGTGAAGAAGTGTCACACCCTAACAGTGGAGGGAACCTATGAAAGAAGTAGACCCAGGAAGACCTCGGATGAAGTGGTAAAGCATGACCTTCAAATGTTGGGCCTCACAGAGGCAATGACAAGTGACTGAGACCTTTGGAGATTGTGCTTGAATAGACCTGTTGAGTCAAGTGAAATCATTGTCATGGCCGATGTCAGTGCCACCTGACTAGCACCTATACAGTGCTAGTAAAAAGCACCATTTGAGCATGGCCAATACCGGTGCTGGTGAGCCCCATTCATGCGTGGTCAATGTCAGTGCCACCTGATTGGCTCTCATGCTGATGGCATGTAAAAAGCACCCACTACACTCTTTGAATGGTTGGCATTAGGAAGGGCATCCAGCTGTAGAAACCTTGTCAGATTAGATTGGAGCCTGGCGCAGCCTCCTGGCTTGCCAGTCCTCAGTCAAACTGTCCAACTCATGCCAATATGGAAAGCAGACATTAAAGATGATGATGATAACAATAATCCTTGGATGGAATTTATTTTAATGCATTACTATGTGAATTTCCACAAATCACGTCTCTTAAGATTACAGTCCATATTCTTGGGATGGTTACAGTGTAGTCCATAGTATCTGTTAGCATTAGGTAGATCATCTTCATGGATTCATTTCTTCAGGCGATATTGAATTAATGGATGTTTAACTGAAGGTTATATTGGCACAGCTCAGTGCAGCCCCGCCCCAAAACTAGTTCACCCATCAGCATCATTAGACTGTAGTTGGCATAATGGAACAGGAGATTTATTTGCATATCCACAACGTTTCTCATAAACAAATTTAAAAGATGTGTTTGTATGTATCTATATGTACACCTATATACATATATTCACACACACATTATCTACATACATACTTACATGCATACATACATACCTGCACATCAATTTAATGCACGATTACAAAGAGCTATTAATAGTTAGTTTCATGCTTTTACGATACTTTAAATTTGCAGACTTATAAACACACCATTTATCTGCAAGCAATCTTTCGGGTTCTGTTCATGCATTAGATTTATTTTAAAATAATCGAGTTTTATTCATCTTGTATTGATTAATTGTAAGAGTAGGTTGAAAGTAATTTGAGGTTTGTTACTCAAAGAGTGAACATGTGAACTTATTCTAAAATAAATCTAACACATTAACAGAGCCTGAAAGATTGCTTGGAGATACATGGCATGTTTAATAAATCTGTCAATTTATAATATCATAAAAGCATGAAACTATTAGTAGCTCATTCATGGTAGTGTATTAAATTGATATTTATCTCACTGATTGGAGTACTTTTTTTATGTTGATTGTACCTGTGTGTGTGTGTGTGTGTATTATAATAATAAAATCAATAATATTAATACATTTAGTTTTGTTTGCTTCTGTACGTACCTGTGGTGTGTGTCACACTTACTTCAAAGGAAGAGGTACAAAGAAAAAGAGAAATAAAAGGTATTAAGCGGGAGAGAGGGGAGGGGCAGAAGCAGAGGAAGTATAGTTGAAGTGAGATGCTAAGTGAGAAAAAAGAGAAAGTAAGAGGGAGTGAAAGAGAAAGAGTGGAAGATTGATAGCGCTAAGAGGTAAGAAAAATATAACACATTAAACGCAAGAAATATAACATGTTAAACACAGGAGGACAGTTAGAGGCAAGGAGACAGAGGAGGGAAAGGGGAGGGAGGAGGACAGGGAGAGAGAGATTTAGAGAGATAGATTGAATGAAGGAAGGGAGTGGATAGAGAATAATAGTGAAAACACTTGAAATCTTTCCGTTTTCAATGTTATGCGCTGGGGTTGATGTAATCGACTTAATCCCTCTGTCTGTCCTTGTTTGTCCCCTCTATGTTTAGCTGCTTGTGGGCAATAAAGAAATAAGAATAAGTACTAGGCATACAAAAATAAGCCCTGGGATTGATTTCTTTAACTAACCCCCTTTAAGGCAGTACTCCAGCATGGCTTCAGTCAAATGACTGAAACAAGTAAATATAATAAAAAAAAAAGAGAAAATGAATACTCCAATGGCAACTAGAATAACTTTAACTTTTACTGTTTGTCACCCCCACATTCTTGATATTTTTACTTTTAAATATTTATATATTAATGTACAGCTACCTTTATTCAATCATTTATTTATGTGTCTGTATTCAAAAACATCTATGACTGAAATTTTATTTCTGTTTATATAGTGATTATATTGATATATGAATAGGCGTAGGTGTGGCAAAAAGCTTGCTTCCCAACCACATGTTTCTGGGTTCAGTTCCACTTCTTGGCACCTTGGGCAAGTGTCTTCTACTACAGTTTCAGGCAGACCAAGGCCTTGTGAGTGGATTTGATAGACAGAAACTGAAAGAACCCATCGTGTGTATATATACATAGTTTGAATTTTTTGACTACAGATGGTCGAACGTCTGTTGTAGTAAGCCAAACGACTGGTTTCGACAGCAATTCTCTTGAACAAATCATTAACAAAGGTTCCCCAGGCCTAGATAATCTTCTCACTAGCCATAAATAGTCAGTTGCCTGAGATCAGCTAAGCTTTCGTCTAGTTTGCAGTGATCGTGGATGACGTCAGACAGCGAAGATATCAAGAAACCTGTCAAGCCAAATTTAGTCAGATCAAAAAGCAAGAAAGTAAAGCTATTCCAACTACATCTATAAGGTTATGAAACTGGTCCATCCTAATACTGGAATATTCAACAAAGCCATTGTCATAATGAACAGCTTCATTAACGATTTGTTCGAGAGAATATATATATATGTATCTGTGAGTGTGTGTCTTTGTGTTTGTTCCTCTATCACCACTTGACAAAAGGTGTTGGTGTGTTTACATCCCCAGCAAAGGAGATCGATGGAATTAGTACTTGATTAAAAAAAAAAATAAGGTCTGAGGTTGGTTTGTTCAAGTAAAACCCTTCAAGTAAAACCCTTCAGTCAAATGACTGAAACAAGTAAAAGGAGTAAAAGAATAGAAGAACATATATTCATATGTATATGTGTGTATGTGTTCATGTGTACATATGTATATATATTTATATACAGAAATGCATATGCAAACATATGTACATATATGTATGGGTGTGTATGTGTTTTTTGTATGTGTGTGTGCACTTTATGCATTTATTTAGATATATAATATTTATATATATTTATATGTATATATATATCTATATCTATATATATATACACACACACATATATATATATATAAATGTGTGCATATATTTTCTTTTTCTTTTCTGTTTACCTTATTTGTTATTTTAGCTTATTTATTTAAATATTCATGTATTGAACTACTTAACAGGTGAACTACTTGAAAAATTATGCACTACTCACATGAGCACAATGTTAATTTTTTCTAGAACAATCCCAAGATAATTATATTTACCATTTCAGTTGGTCTTTATAGATGTAATCCCCCCTAATTTGAAACCAGTTTGGTTAATGATTTTGGCCCTTTGAGTCACTTGGAAACTTCTGTAAGACACACACATACATTTGTGTGTAGTCTAGTGGTTTGGGAGTTACACTCACAGTTGCTAGATCATGGATTTGATTTCCGGATGGAGCAGCATGTTGTTTTCTTGAGCAAAACACTTCATCTTCCATTGTTCTGCAATCATTTCAACATCTGACACATGGCATACTTGTGCATCTGGACAGACAATGTTGATTTGATGGAGGGTGTGAGCTAATGTACAGCACATACAATTTAATCACTATAAACAAATCTTTTGTGCAGGTTCGGTGGGAGAGTCATATATATATATATATATATGTATGTTTTATTTTCCTGTTTGTATCACCAAACCTGTACTTTTTAATCATGATATATTTAGATCTTTTCTGTGTCTTTGTCTGCAAAGTTTTTGTTTGAAAGTACTGCAGCATCTATTATGATGTATTCTACTTTTTAATGTCATGTATAATGATATCTGGTCTGCAGTGCTCAGCTGTTTTGTTGTCTGGATGTCAGAATCCAACAGAACAATTGGCACTATCATGCTATTAGCTGTCAGAAGTGAAAGTGCTCACTGCTAGTGAAGTATCTGTCTGTCTGCCTGTCTGTCTGCCTGCCTGTTGCTGGCCTGTCGATTCTTTGGCTACTGACAGCTAATATCATGACTGGCCGGAGCGAGCTATATGTCTGTCTGTCTCTCTCTCTATCTATCTATCTATCTATTACTCGAAAGTTCGCGCGTCCGCGCTAGCTAGTCGTGAGTAGAAAACACAAATTTAATATAAAAACATATTTCCTGAAATTGCAAATTATTTAAAATATAAAAATATAATTTTCAACAGAGAGAATTTATCAAAATAGAAAACAAATGAAGTTTGAAGTTTAAAAATAATAGGATCGACCACTCACGACTAGCTAGCGCGGACGCGCGAACTTTCGAGTAATAGATAGATAGATAGATAGAGAGAGAGACAGACAGACAGACATATAGCTCGCTCCGGCCAGTCATGGTATTAGCTGTCAGTAGCCAAAGAATCGACTCAAACCAGCAACAGGCATGCAGGCAGGCAGGCAGACAGACAGATACTTCACTAGCAGTGAGCACTTTCACTTCTGACAGCTAATAGCATGATAGTGCCGAACAATTAAATACTGCATTTTTGGCTCACCAGTTTCATTATGAACTTTTTTCTGGTACATGTACCACTTGTCTGCTGTGTTGTATCCATATTTTTTTACAAAGCAACAAGAATAAATTATCATCATCATCGATATTATCATTATCATCGTCGTCATCATTATTTACTGCCCTGAACAAAATACTGAGTGGTATTTCTTCTGACTTCACATTCTGAGTTCAGATTCCACCTGGGTCAATTTTGCTTTTCATCCTTTCAGAGTTACGTAGATAAGTGCCAGTGAAACACTGGTATCAATGTAATTGATTAGCATTTTCCACCAGAATTTTCAGGCTTTGTACCTGTAATAATATATTTACTGTTTTGGATGAAATGCAACTAAGCATTTTGTCCAAAAAGTAAATATATGATTATTTGCATGTTTTGAGTTCAAATTTGAACAGAGTCAGCTTTGCCTTTCATCCTTTTGGGGTCAATTAAATAAGTACCAGTTGAGCACTGGGTGAGGGGTCGATGTAATCAACTAACCTCTTACAGTTTCTTGCAGCAGTAAGCTCCACTCATCAAACTTCTTGCTATTGTGTAAACAATAATCTTTGAACACCCGAGTCACTACAAACATGTTTTGCTTAAAAAAAAGAAAAAAACTCCTTTCAGTTCAAATAAACATAAAATGCACATGCAGCCACATGATTTCTGGTTCAGTCCCGCCGCGTAGCACCTTGGGCAAGTGTCTTCTACTATAGCCTCAGGCTGACCAAAGCCTTTTGAGTGGATTTGGTAGACGGAAAGTGAAAGAAGCCTTTCATGCATGTGTGTATGTGTATTTGTGTATTTGTCTTTGTATCTGAGTTTGTCCCCTACTGTCACTTGACAACTGGTGTGGGTGTATTTATGTCTCTGTAACTTAGCAGTTTAAATATGCTTCTTTTACTGTCTAAACTGACAATCTCTTCTCTGCAATGTATATTCAGTCATAGTTTTATCTTTAATTGACAAGACTTGCCAAGAATATCATTGTTAGACAAAGGAGAGGACTGCTGTGCAGCATCCGAGGAGGTCTCAGTACACGGACAAACAGCGCGAGAAGGGTTTCCCGAGAATTCAAGAACTTTATCGGCCATTGTGGCCACTTGGTCCACAGTGTTGGACTCAAATGCCGTCGCTAGAATTGTTTGTACGTGCGACGGTAGGCGAGAGAAAAAAAATCTTGCGGAGAAGTGGAGCATCTTTTGACTCTCCGCTCAGATCTCGCAAATGGCGCAGAAATTCTGTGGGGGTCCTGTCACCGAGCTGCTCGTCTGCCATCAACTCAGTAAATCGGCTGGTGGCAGACCTGGTGGTCCGACGTAGGATCTCGTTCTTCACCTCGTCATATGTGGCGTCGTCTTTGGGAGATGTAATTAGGTCTCTAGCCGCTTTTGCAAGCGATGGAGGCAGATTGCAATAAAGCAACTTTAATCTCTTGGACGGCGAGATGTCGTAGACCTGGAAATAGGCCTCCAATTGAGCGAAATAGACATCGGTATCACCGATGAATGTGGGTAAACCATGCGACATGTCTACTGGGATGACTCCGTCAAGGTAGGAAAAGGGAATGGAAAGAAACAATGAAAACGAAGTCGTAGAAATATACGAGAGGTCAAAAAGAAAAGACAATATTTTTCGTGTTCTTGTTTTTGTGTTTTGTAAGTTAGTGTGCACAAAAGAGAGAGAGAAAAAAAAAAATTTGTAAAAACAATTTTGTTTTGTTTGCTTTTTTTTTTTTTCTTCGTGAGGGGTGTTGCTTTGTACTGTCTAGAAAAAAATATTGTTGACCAACCTTACGTCGTTGCTGCAAGGAAAAAAACAGGCAAAACAAAAAGGTTTTTTTTATGTATGTGTGTAATATTTTTTTTCTTTTTTTGTAAGACAATAGATGGAAGCAACGTTGTTTGTTTTGTTTTTTTTTCGTTTCAAACCACGTGGAGTCAGACAGAAAGAGAAATCACTGTTCGCTTTTTTGTTCTTTCACCAGCCTCTATTGGTGTTGAAAGAAACACGCGGGTGAGAGTTATAAGCGGCGGTTCGTGCCATAGCAGTTGATGGCTCAGTTTCCAGGCTGTATGGCACTTTTCTCCGGGGCAATTAAAACTGTTGTATTTGTTCCATTTCCTCGTCTCTTGTGTTGTTTTTTTTTCTGAATCACGTCGGGAGTCACCAGTTATAAGAATTGGATGAGATATGATGGCTTGGCCATCTCTCCCCAGTTCTCATATTAATCATTAAATTCAGAAATACAACACGAGGGATAACGGTAACAACAGATCAATAATTTATTCCTGGTTGGTGTAGAGCCGTTTCGTTCCTGGGTGAACAGGCATGTCGCTAGAATACCAAAGGAAGCTTCGACCGCATGTCGGTGCCGAGTTGTCAGAGAGTTTGAAAGAACGTCTTGTTACGACGCCGGCTGGATGAAAAAGAGCGGGAACGCTGTTGCTGTTTTCTCCACCTGTTGCATTGCGCATGCGTGCTCGGGTACTTCCGCTGACGGCAAATTCCTTGCACATGTGCAATGGCACTTCCCAAGATGGCGGCCACTACAACTTTAAAAGGTCCAGTGTATTTATATTTCAGTGAATTATGAGTAGCATCGTTATGTACGAAAACAGTCCAAGAATTAATATCAGAGGGAATGAAACTTTTAACATTCTGTAATTTTCTCGCAAAAGCAGGAATATCAGTAAGAAATCTTTGAAGACGAGTTACATAATCATTAACATCTCCATCAAAAGAATTGTTTTCTTCAAACATTTGACCAGTTAATGTTGTTCCGGTGGAGACGGACTATATGTAATCTGAACCCCCCCCCCCCTTATTTATTGTTTTGTTTTTTTTTACGGAATCCCACGTTTTAGGCTATAGAGATTCCGATTCTGAAAAAAAATTTTCAAAAATCTCAATTTCAAAATTTCAAGGTGATAACGTTAGGAATAGCATCCAGCTGTAGAAACCATCAGACTAGAGTCTGTAATAGCCCCCACCAGTTTGTTAGCTCTGATCACACTGTCCAACCCATGCCAGTATGGACAACAGAGGTTAAATGATGATGATGATGTAAGGCGATGAACTGGCAGAACCATTAGCTTGCTGTGCAAAATGCTTAGCAGCATTTCATCCATCTCTGCTGAGGTCAACTTTGCCTTTCATCTTTTTCGGGTCACTAAAATAAGTACCAGTTGAGCACTGCAGTCAATTTAATCAACCCCTTCCCAGGAACTGCTGGCCTTGTGCCAAAATCTGAAATTAATGTTAATGAAGACTGTAAAGGTGGCAAGCTGGGAGAATCATTAGCATGCCAGGTTAAATGCTTAATGGCATTTTGTTTGTCTTCACTTCCTGCATTCAAATTCTACTGAGGTTGACTTTGCCTTTACATCCTTTCAGAGTCAATAAAATAAGTACCAGTTGAGTGCTGGGGTCAATGTAATCAACTTACTCCTCTCCTGAAATTCCTGATCCTCTGCCAAAATTTGAAGCTAGTATTAATGATGATGGTAAGGTAGTGAACTGGCAGAATCATTTGCATCACTAGTGTAGCTAGGGGTAGGAGCAGTCTGCCCTGGATGGCACTTTTAAGCTATTACTGTAGGCAATATGTGTTTTTTGTGGGGTCTGGGGGCAGCAAATGGAAGGGCCACCCCAGGTAGCACACACTCTAGCTATGCTAGTAGTTAGCACACTGGGCATTTTGTCTATCTTCATGTTAGGAGTTCAAATTCTGCTGAGGTCCTCTTTGCCTTTCATCCATTCAGGGTTGATAAACTAAGTACACTATGCAATGAAACTTAATGCATGCCCTAAATATATATCGTTGACATTCTTTGAAAGGAATCTATGGTAGCTGTGTTAACATTCGATCCACTTAAGTAGATGTAAAGCTTTCAAAACTGTGTAAGTATCTGTTTGTCTGCATATGTATATGTAAACATATACATACATGTTTTGTGTCTGTATGCATGTGTAAACATACATTTACTGATAGATGCACATTTATTCTTACAAATAATCATGTGTGTTCTTGCACATATGAATAAGTTAGAGGCTATGTGAGTAAACACACAGATATGTTGTGCATGTGTGCGTGTGTGTCTGTTTGGTAAACTCATAAATATTAATAAGAAACTTCATTGCCATGACAGTCAATCTCAAAAGACAAAATAGAATTTAGCATTAAAGATATTCAAATTATATATATATATAATCAAATATCTCTAAATAAGATAAAATATATTAAATTGAAAATTTTCAATTATTTAATAATGAATCTCTTTTTATGGTTGCTTGCCTGGATTAGTTTTGGACTTGATTACAGAATGCTAATGACAGGAGTCAAATATTCAAATATGCTAAGATGATGTGAAAGAAGTTTTAAAACCTTAAATATCCCTAATGTTCTGATATTAATTGACATGAGATGATGCCTGCTTCAAGGTAAACATCAAGGAATAATTGAAAAGTGAAGCCCCAGGGCTGTGGTGATCTTTCCACTTTGAAGTCCAATCAAGAAGTCAGAAGTGGTAGGCTGATGAAGCAATCAGTAATTCAGAAAAACTCTTGAGAACAAGGAAAATTAAGATAGCAATGAAGAAGAGTTAGAGAAAGTTGGATACTTTGCCTTGGGTGACAAATATCATTAAACTGATTATTAAATAAGGATTAAAAGAAAGTGATAAGGGTGAGGAAAATTCATGGTATACTTAACCACCTTGCTATTGGTATTCAGTGTCTGAAATGGTCAGCTGTAATTTAGACTGATTCGCTGCACTATAATTAACTATGCTCATGTATAGCTAATGACAGGGCAGAACCAATCATTGGTATTGATCAAGAGAAACTGAAAGAATTGATTAAGTGTCAGTATATACCTGGTTTAAATTCAGTTTAGTTGTTTGGTGTTTCCCATGCTCATCATCTTAGCATTGATCATCATCGTTTTGATGCTTTCTGTGAAAAATGTATCTAGTCACAGTGAAAATATTAGCTTGCTTGGAAACAGGGGAGGTTTGGTGACATGAAGGGCACCCAACTGTAGAAAATCTCCCTTAACAAATTCCTTCTGCAAGTATAGTAAAGTGGATGTTAAATGAGGATGATGATGATTATAAAGACCTTATTGATTAGGACAGGTGTTGCACCTAAGGTAAGCACACTTAAAAAAAAAATTGTGTATGGCTATGTCAGAGAGCTTCTAACAGGGATGTTGCAGAGATTCTTGTCTCTTATAAAAGAATAGGTAAGTTCTCCAGGAAGATTAGAGTGCTTATAGAGTAAGAGATTGTAGATGAATTGGCTTTGCAAAGCTAAGATAGCTAGTTGGAAGTTGAAGGAGGGTTAGGGTTTGAATGAATGATGATGATGATGATGGTGATGGTAGGGGAGAGATTTGATAATAATGGTTGTTGTTGTTGTTGTTGCTACTGCTGCTGCTGTTGTTGTCTGACTTGACTCAGGACTGGTTTTATTTCTTGTAGAATTTATGTTGGTAGTGGAATACTACCTGTGACCTTAAATATCCACATGACTTAATAAACCTTCAAGTGCTCAAAACCCTTCTGATGACCTTGGGCAGCCTAGAGCAGTTATTTTCTTCTCTAAGTTCATTTTGGGATTTATTTCTAAAACTGACCATGTTAAGTACAATTTCCTTCTTTACATTTCATTGCTTATTTTAAATTATAAGCAATATTTTTACCTTAAATTAAATAAATTACATTCCTATGAAACAGTTAGTAGACATACAAACACTATATCTTAGTGGAATATAGAATGTGGAATGATTTATGTTGTTATTCATCATTGCAAGACCTTACAAAAGAAAAACCTAAATATGAACTCAAACAAGGCATACACTTTATGAATTTTTATTTGGAAGTATTTGGTCTTCTATTATTTTTCATAACAAAATGACATTAAATGAAACTATATTAAGGACTGTGTGTGTGTGTGTGTGTGTGTGTGTGTGCATGAAATGAGATGCCTTAGGATTGAGATACATGATGCAGGGTACTACATTACAGATCCATTTAACCCCAACTTTCATGGGTAAATGGGTACTGAATGATTGATGAGAAGGATGGTAAGATACTAGCTGTAAGGAAGATAATGATATGACAGCTCAAATAATGTCCCGTTACTACATTTCAGTTAACCACCACATGGTAATAAATTATAGGGAAGTATCTGTTAATCATGCTACTTCTTGCAAAAGAGTTTAGCAAAATAAATGGCTATATCTTACTGCACTGCTAGTTGTCTGTTCTATACTACTAAAGTCAATGCTATTTACATCACATCAGTGGAAGCTGAATACTTCTAGAAAATCTATTAACCTGTTTAAGGTTCAGCTTTTCATATTCATGGCCAGTTTATATGATTTGTTTATTAGTTGCTGCTGTTGTTGTTTATTTAGCCCTGGGCCAATCCTGATTGAGCAGACTTGCAATCAAAAACATTCCAGACATGACCATCCTACTTTATTTTTTTTTCATATATTGTGTATTTTAGATTTCATCCCATGTGTCCTTTTCTATTATCATTAGATGTGATTTGAGCAAGATTTGACTGCTATTTCTTGTATTTCGTGTGACCACGTAGAGGCTTCCTTGTTGGCATGTAGCTAGTTAGTATAAAGAGGAAGTGTTTTACAGTTCCTATGCTTAAAGGAAGTTAACACAGCTCCTGATTATGCCTATAACCATTCTCAGAGTATGAAAGTTAAAAAGGCAAATATTAACGATAGTAAATATACAGATGTTGTTTTTTCTTGATGTTTAATCCCAGGTTAGCCTTGACTGAGCATATCTATGGTCAAAGGTTTCCAGTTGTCATCATCCTGTCTTTTTTTTTTATGTGCAGCACACATCTCCATTGACACTAACCATCTTATTAATTATTCATTCCTCTCTCTTCTGTTCAGGACTAGGATTTTAGTTCTTAAAGACAACATTTTTAACAACAGCCTCTAATTCAACTCTATACAACATTCTCTATGGGTTGTCATTTAGAAATCTTTACATGCTTAATATTCTGCTTATACTATGTGCTGTTTCTCTTTTTACATGTTAAAAGTTTCATCAGCACAGTCGCAGCTTGCTTACTGGTTGTTACAAGTAAATGAACAAGAGTGCTGTAAACTTCCATATCTCAACTCTTATCTTATTTCATGTGCCATTGCATATGGTGATATTTTCTTTGTCTAACATGTGTTCACTAACTCCTAAGCAAAACAACAACCTTGTTGACAAATACAGGTGGTGTTGAAATGCTTGCAATCAACTGTAAAAGCATGTCTGGGCTTCTTGACATGTCTTGCCATGTTGAGTAACCTTTGCAAACACAAAAGCTTGTAACTGTATCTGGACTGTACATTGCTTGACAGATTGAGGGAAATATCTTGCCAGGAAACAGGTGAAGGATGGTAATAGGAAGAGCATCTGAATGTAGAAAATTTGCCTAAAGAATTCCATCTCACCCATTCAAGCATAGAAAAGTAGACATTAAAATGATGATGATGAAACACACACAACCCTTCACATCTGTGTATGTGTTCTTAAAAAATCGAGAAAATCTAGAGCTATACAAACAAACAAGAAGTCAAACAAATCCAGAAAACAAACTTCATCTAGTTCCAATCACTCTTTAACCTAAATGTTGCAGTAAACATGGCAAAGAACTTCTTAATAGTAATCTCCAAACAATCAACAACTGGAGGATCAGTTAATTATGATTTTACTCAACATATTCCCCTCTCAGATTCACACAATTATTGCAGCGGTCTTTCAGTTTTTCTAAGCCCTGTGAAAGAACTCATAAGGTTGGGCCTCCAACCAGGCCTTTTGCAATACTCTTAAAGCCAGGAACCTTTGAGCACCCCCTGTATATTTTCTTTTAAATGGCACAGACCACAAGCTAGTTACATACAGTAATGTTAGAAGTAGTAGTAAAGGTATAATATTTCCAGTACCAATGATAAACAACCAACCAAACCAGTGTGCAGAAAAATAATAACGTCTGGAGACATCAAAATGCATAATACATTAAAAAATAGAAATCACTTAGAGAATGATTACCTCTTGCATTAAGCATTAATTATTAAGTAACAATTATAAAAACGTTCACATACCTCAGTATATATGCAGATGTGCATAGAACTAATTAACAAAAACAGCATTCACATACATATATGTACACATGTAAACAAATATGCATGTACTCATGCATAAAAGCACATATGATCATACATGTGTATGTGTATCTACTTATAGATATGCACATAAAAGCCTATGTATGTAAGTGTTTACATGCAAATATTCAGATGCACTTATATGCATACATATTCACATACAAGAGCAAGTGTAAATACACAAGAGTGTCTGTATCCTAACAGCTAAGATAAATAGTTTTCTGGCAGTAATCTACAAGCATATGCATACACATGTACATATACATAATTCATATAGATTATTGCCTGAAAGAAGATATTTTTTAGATTAATATTAATTATGTTTTCATTTTTATAAGTATTAATTAGATATTAATCATCAACTTCTTAAATGTCAAAAAATTTATGCTAGCTTGAGGTACATAGAGAAATATCATTTAACTTCAGAATTTACTCTCAGTAGATACTACATACAAACAGTGGTTGTTGCTATGGGCTATATAGCCTTGCATATCTCTAATATATTCCTCCTTTTGTATTTCATAAGTTTTAGTTATATTGTTTTCAAACTTTCCTTGCTCCAGCTTTGTTTCATGATCATGTAGTTCCAGCAATGATCCCACTATGCAACAACTTCTATGCACTTTCTACCATAGCTTCAGTTTAACAAATCCTCTATGAGTGGTTTATGATTGCAAGAAACAGTACAGCAATCTGTTATGTGTGTGTTGTGTGATGAGTCAAACTGTCCAACCTATGCCAGCATGGAAAACAGATGTTATATGATGATAATGATGATTTATAATAACATGTCTTGAGCCTTAAGATTCATAGGGCCAGTTACCCAGTTTCTATAGCATAAAGTGACCACAATCACAACAGTTTTTCCTGAATAGGATACCAGTCCATCACAGGGTTATTCATTACAGCTGAATGGACTGGAGCAGCATGAAATGAAGTGTTTTGCTTAATACAATACACCACCTGGCTCAGGAATTTAAACTGCAATTGCAAATCATGAGAGTGACACCCTAACCACTAGGCCATGTGCCATCACACATGCGTGCACACACACACATACACATATATACAAGCAATAGAAAGGCTAAGTGAAATCATGGTCATGGCCAGTGCTAGTGACATGTGAAAGGAACCCATGCTGGTGACACGTAAAAGACACCCATGCCGGTGGCACATGAAAGACATCCAGTACACTCTGTAGAGTGGTTGGCATTAGGAAGGGCATCAAACCATAGAAACCAAGCCAAATCAGATTAGAACTTGGTGCAGCTCTCAGGCTTACCAGCTCTAGTCAAGCCATTTAACTTATGCCAGCATAGAAAACAAACATTAAATGATGATGATGTTGTTGATGTTGATTGTCTGCTTGTAAATGCCTCATATATTTGAACTATAAATATGTATATACATAAATATGCATTTATGTATGTATGTGTATATACCATTTTTTTAATATCTTTTATTGATATACATTGGTGAATGATGTAAAAACTGGGGAAAAACTAGTGCTCTTCAAATGAAACCGTTTGCAAGAACACAGTCCTTGGTGCCTTAGTTTTCAGAAGTATAATGAATCAGTGATTTACCATTTGTAAATCTACACCCAGTACATTCTGTCAAATTGTCGGCATTAGGAAACCATTGGCTTGTCAGCTCTTGCCAGACCCTCCAACCCATGCCAGCATGGTAAACAGATGTTAAATGACAATGGTGGCAGTGGCAGCAACATTGTTGTTCTTGTTGTTACCACCACTGATGTTACAGTTTGTCAGTTGCTATATAAGATCAAAGTTATCATTTCCCAAAACCTTATTATGGCTTCTCAGCAGCAATCTTATTACTGTTTATTTCTGTAACAACTTATAAATACTAGTAAGATCTTGGTATTCTTCAGTTTTATTTAACTGATAATCACCATAAGGTGATTTGTATTATCTTTCCCAGTTTCAAATTAAAAAAGCTCTAGCTTTATTAACTCAACTTATAAATATTTACTGTTTTCTAATACATGAAATGAATTAAATAAAACTTTATTTACTCTCCTCATGAATATTTACTATTTTTTAAATCTTAAATTGATGAAATTCATGCATTGGAATTAGATTAATGTTATTTTTAGTTTCATAAGTTGATTTTTTGTTTTGTTTTTGGCAACCCCCTTACCACACCTACCACCACCAAGCAACTACATTTTGTTTCACTTGCAAAACCACAAGTGATATCAGTGAGAGTATGGATTCAACATAAAAGCGACAGCAGATATCTGAAAACTCATGCACAGACAAGTTTTTTTTTTTAAATTAAGAAAAGATGTGTAAGTGTGTGTGTGTGTATATATATATATATACACACACACACACACACACACACACATATATATATATATATATATATATATATATATATATATATATATATATATATATATATATATATTTCGTTTTTGGATTTGGTTTGCAAGATTTTTTATGTGATTTCGTGTGTTGAAGCATATTCTGTTGTGTCTGGGGAGAGTCATTTTCTTTTCGTGCCTTAAAATTTAACACACTCACCGTTAAATTTCCACTTATTATTTTTATTTTCCTAAAATTTTCGTTGCATCTTGCAATCTTTTGAAAAGGTTGCAAGACACAACGAAAATTTTAGGAAAATAAAAATAATAAGTGGAAATTTAATGGTGAGTGTGTTAAATTTTAAGGCACGAAAAGAAAATGACTCTCCCCAGACACAACAGAATATATATATATATATATATATATATATATATATATATGTATATGTATGTATAAACGTATACACACACACACACAAACATATATAAACACACACACACTGCATCCTTTTTTTTACTACCAAATTATTCACTAGTCATTGGTCAACCTGAGGCTGAGCAGAAGAAACTTGCCCTCATAATGACATAGAGTGGGACCAAACACCAGATCATGTTGTTTCAGATATACATGTGTATCTGCTTCAGTGATGCTCATATTTCCATCAGTCAAACAGAATTTGTCCTGCCAATTATTGTGTATGGCAGTGAAATGGGGGAAAGTATCAGCAAAGCTAGCCATGAAGTGGGATACTGTCCTTGATATAGCTATAGAAGAGCCTCACAGTCACCTGACAAGATGGAATTACAAATAAGGAAATCTTTTTTGCAAAATCAATCCTAGGCATTGAAAAACAGTTTTGGCTGGCAAGTGATGTTTTATACCTACCAACACTACTTGGCATGCAAAAACTGCAAATACATGGATGCCAAAAGAAAGAAAAGAGCAAAGGAGTCAGCCCAAGAATGCCTAGTGTCAGGCATTCCAGAAAGAATTCAAATGCACAAAGACCAATCAGATAAGAATAGTAGCAACAGTAGATCAAACATGTTGGAGGAAGCTTGCTGCATTATGCATCTCACAATGTGGGAAGGGCTCAGTTTAAGTTTAATATATATAATGTTAGGTATTCCTTTTTGAAACAGTGGATTGCGGAGAACATAAAGCTTTAAGAAATAGCATGTAAATATTAGATTGAAAATTGCTTTTGAATAGAAAAACTTGCAGGCTGCCCTTGGGACTCAAACACAAATCTCTTGTAGAAATACCAGCAAGAATTGTATGTCATTGGTGTCATATGAGAACATGAAATAATAATTTTTTTGAATCATGAAGCACATAGGTCTATTCTATTTTTTTCTCTCCCATCATTTTATTGTTCTTCTGTGAAGCACAGAGTGAAGTTTCAAATCTAATTGAAGTTTAGAATTTTATTCTCTATTGTTTTCTCAGTTTTCATAATTTGTAGACAGACATCAGTGCACCTAATGGACAACTAAGGAATTTAAAATTAAGTTTAGTTTTCCAAAGTCATATCTGAATAATTATGTATATACAGAGTTATGTCTGACAACATATATATATGCATAACTCTGAAAAATTTGAGTTTGGTTTAAATTTATTTATTGTCTATGAGGTATACCAATGAAATTTGAAGATTGAAGAATGCACCATCTGCAGGTGATGGGGACTAAAATAGAAACAACAGTACAGAATAGAATACATAATGTTAACTAGATTTGAAACTTCCAATCTATGCTTTACATTCAAAATAGATATGATAAGAGAGGAAAAATGACTTTTTCATAAATAATCCTTTTGTACAGACAACACAGAATGCTAAACTTTACATGCACATATATAATGTGTATGTCTACATGTATGTGTGTGTGTAAAAAAAAATGTGCTATTTTAGAAAAGTCAAACAGGCTGCAGTATCAAAATTAATCTTCAAAGTTTCAAAACACCCTAACG
The DNA here is from genome assembly GCF_046866305.1 of Octopus bimaculoides. NCBI lineage: Eukaryota > Metazoa > Mollusca > Cephalopoda > Octopoda > Octopodidae > Octopus > Octopus bimaculoides. The sequence goes on along the minus strand of NC_142930.1, from coordinate 75,196,374 downwards.
CAAACTATTACACTTGTTATTATCTATTGCTTTTAAATTTAGATTTAGCAATAGATAATAACAAGTGTAATAGTTTGCGTTAGGGTGTTTTGAAACCTCAAAGATTGGTTTTGATACTGCAGCCTGTTTGACTATTCTAAAATAGCACTTTTTTTTTTCTTAAATCTTTCCATTATTTGCCCGAGACCTTTGGAAATGTGCTGTGCGTGAGAAGACCCGGCAAGCCAAGTAAGATCGTTGCCAGTGCCCCTGGACTGGTTCTTGTGCGGGTGGCACATGAGATGCACCATTTTGAGCGTGGCTGTTGCCAGTACCGCCTGACTGGCTCCCGTAGGATTTTCGAGCGAGATCGTTGCCAGTGCCCCTGGACTGGCTTGTGCGGGTGGCACATAAAAGACACCATTTCGAGCATGGCCGTTTTCATGCGGGTGACACGTAAAAGCACCCACTACACTCTCTGAGTGGTTGGCGTTAGGAAGGGCATCCAGCTGTAGAAACTCTGCCAAATTAGACTGGAGCCTGGTGTTGCCATCCGGTTTCACCAGTCCTCAGTCAAATCGTCCAACCCATGCTAGCATGGAAAGCGGACGTTAAACGATGATGATGATGATGATGATTTGCATGGGCTTGTCTAAGGCTGGTCCATATTGACTATATAAACTTGCTCATATATATAAAAAATAATTTTTCCTTTTGTGCATGTCATGACATTTGTATGTAAGTTTGCCCTGACGAGGGGTTCATCACCAGTTTGCACTCTATTGTGTTTAGAATACAGTGGTGTACCCCGAAATGGCTGTAATTGTATTTTGACGCATGTGTTGTGAACTTTTGGACATGGTGAGCGGAATTAAATTTTACATGTTTTACCTGCTGATACCTGCTGGGTGCCTGTTATTCACTCTTGTATATATCTAACTGGTGCGGACTTGCTTATTGGTGTCTACTGTTTTTGAGTTGTAAAATGTACCCGAGGGAGATGAAGAACTTTGTGCTTTAACTCTAAATGGTGTTAAATCATTTCTGTCCTTGATTTTTAACCGATGGACAACTTTATGGTACTTCATTTCTTTATTTTATTTTACTTTATTTTATATCGACTTATATTATATTATATATTTGAAATTTTTATTCCTTTTATTCGTATTAATTTTAACTTATATGAAATGATATTTATGTGTATTGTATTATACCTTTAACTCAATTTTTTTCATTTGTATGTTATCGGTTGAAACAATATATTCGTGTATAAAATTTTTTATACTATATGTTCTATTTCTTGCATCTTACTTCTTATATATTTCCTATTCTTTTATTTCTTATTTCTTCTTATGTTATTTTTTTAATGTTATATCTTCTTATTCCTTATGTTTGACGGATTATATTGTATATCTTATATATGTTCATTGAGGGGGCGTGATATGTTGAGTCGGTAACCCAGCGTTTTTATTCTATAACTTGTCTCACTTATTCTGAGCACTTCTCCTTGCAGCCCTGTATAAAATCTATTAGTTTCTTAATAAGAAACCATTAATATTACATATATATGTATATATATATATATATATATATATATATATATATATATACATATATATATAAGTCAGTAAATAGTGGGGTTGTGTTAACCGCACGTGGAGAAATAATAGGAAAATGAAAAATAATAATAATAAGGCAGAATGCTAAACTGAAAGCATATTTTAATATAGATTTCTAACCGGCTTTCATTGCATGGCAAATTTTCAAGAAGAGGGAGAATGAAAATGTTTTTTACAAAAAAGTAAAAGATAATATATAAAAAAAATAATATATAAAAAAATAAATATACCAATACATTATATTGTCTTTGAGCTTTTAAAGTTCAATGGTAATCCATGTAGATAATAGTTGGAAAAATAAGGATGCATGAAATTGAGAGTTGTGTTAGGTTTAAAAAAAAGAGAAAAGGGGCTAAAGGTTTATGTGTTAAGCAGGAAGTGTGGTGTCAAAACAGGAAGTGTGGTGTCAAAACAAGAAGTGTGTGTAAGGGAAGACAAATCTCTTTAGTTGGTGTTATGGACTCTTTGTCAACAGGAAGTATATGTCTGTTCCTAGAGAAATATGGTCACTGAGGGGTTTGTGTGTTAAGAAGTGGTTGGAATTTCTCTATGAAAAGATTCTCCTTGTTCATTCTTTCTTTACACAAGAAAGAATTAACAAGGAGAATCTTTTCATAGAGAAATTCCAACCATTTCTTAACACAAACCCCTCAATGACCTTATTTCTCTAGGAACAGACATAAACTTCCTGTTGACAAAGAGTCCATAACTCCAACTAAAGAGATTTGTCTTCCCTTACACACACTTCCTGTTTTGACACCACACTTCCTGCTTAACACATAAACCTTTAGCTCCTTTTCTCTTTTTTTAAACCTAACACAACTCTCAATTTCATGCATCCTTATTTTTCCAACTATTATCTACATGGATTACCATTGAACTTTAAAAGCTCAAAGACAATATAATGTATTGGTATACTAATTTTTTTATATATTATTTTTTGTAAAAAACATTTTCATTCTCCCTCTTCTTGAAAATTTGCCATGCAATGAAAGCCGGTTAGAAATCTGTATTAAAATATGCTTTCAGTTTAGCATTCTGCCTTATTATTATTATTTTTCATTTTCCTATATATATATATATATATATATATATATATATATATATATACTTTATGTATTTGCACATAGCTTCTGTAAGATGTCAGCACAAAGAAATCCACTATCACATCATGACAGTGGATCTGATGTTTCCACCACTGAAAACAAATAATTTAGAGAAAAGAGTGAAACAAAACAAATAGACAAGACAAAAAAGTTGTGTGTGTGTATGTGTGTGTGAGAGAGAGAGTGAAACAGACAGAGACAGACAGACAGACAAACAGAGACAGAGTGATTTTAGTTTGATTAAATGAACAGTTAGCTTTGAATTATTTAAAATAATGTAGAAAGTGATTTTAAAAAATGATGTCTGACATTTCAATCTAACTTCATTTATGTGTATTTATGTTTTTTCCTTTAAATATGATTGTACATTCTCACAACATATTTAAAGTTAGAATTATTGATATTCTAAAAGATCTTCATTGCTTATATCCATGTTTTCTTTTCTCTTTTCTTTCATTTTCTTTTATTTCATTTTCATCATTACATCTCCAAAAACATAACGGACATTATTTGTAAGAAAAATTGTCAATTTTCAAAAGAACTCTAAAGAATAATTGTTTAAAGAAATGGTAAAATATAAAATATGATTTAATGTACATACATACGTACTCATCATCATCACCATAATAATAATAATAATAGTAATAGTAATAATAATAATAGTACTAGTAATAATAATAATAATACTTTTAATGTCTACTTTCCATGCTTGCATGGATTATATGAGTAAGTTAGAGCAGAATTTTCTAAAGCCCGATGCCCTTCCTGTTGCTAATTCCCATTTGTTTTGAAATAAGGTAATGATTCCCCAATCTGTTGAACAACAAACAGCCCAGACATGTTTTTTCTATGTAGAAAGCTGAAAACAGGTAGGGTAAAATCTAAACTTTATATTATTTGATTCTCTATAAGAAGAATTTCTAATAAGAAATTTCTTACATGTTTATCCAACATGTACAACTTTGTGATTCCTATTAGCAATTGAAGCATGTGTAATGGTGAATAAATGATACCAAAAAAATTTCAACTTCTTGTGTGTGTGTGTGTGTGTGTGTGGTGTGTGTGTGTGTGTGTGTGTGTGTGTGTGTGTAGGGATGTGTGCATGTGTGTGTATGAGTGTGGTCACAGGAAGTATAGGTAAGAGTGTATGGTGTACATAAGACAAGGTCCTTCATGCATATACCTTGAGATGGACAAGCGAGCTACGGGGATAAAGATGAAAAATAGAGGAGTCGAATGTTGGAGGAAGAACCAGATGAGTCCTTTTAAGTTATACTGGAAGCAATGTATTGTGAGCAGAAGAGTCATGACAGCAGTTTAATGCCTTAATAGTGAGGAGGAGAAGGAGGAAAAGAAGAAGAAGAAGAAGAGAGTGATTGAGAAATGAGTATCAGCAACATGCACATTAGACAGTTAAGTGATAGACAGATGAATGATAAAAGAGGTCTAATAAGAAGGATGTGCAATAGAGAAGTGAGTGATAGATGTGCTAAAGAGATGAGAGGCTATCAAAAAAGTCTTGTAGACTTGACTGTAACAGTATGAATACACACATATATCAAACTAGGATCAAAGGTCCTTCCTGAGCCATAGGCTCATAAGATTCTGCGGCAGTTATATTCCACCCTTACCCGGACAAGACACTAGTCGATCACAGGATTATTTATTTTTGCCAACTGAGTGGACTGGAGTAATGTGAAATGAAGTGTTTAATTCAAGAACACTATACATTGTCCAGTCTGGGAATCCAAACCACAATCTTCTGATCATGAGTGCAACACCCTAAGCCATGTGCCTATGCATACACACACACATACATACATGGATATTTCTACTCACATATACATATATATATTATCATTGTTATTTTAACATCTCCTTTCCCATGCTTGGATGGAGTATATTGAGACTGATTTTCTGTGGCCGAATGCTCTTCCTGTTACTAACCCTCACCTGTTTCCAAGCAAGGTAATATTTCCCTATGGCCAAACATGATTTTGCAGAAGATTGAAAATGAATAACACTATATGACAGTGACACTCATTTACAACTAACAATGCCAAACAATAATACACAAACATAAAATGGTCTTTCAGTTTCCATCTACCAAATCTATTCACAAGGCTTTGGTCGGCCCAGGACTATAGAAGAAAACATTTGCTTAGCAGTTTGATATCTGTAATTACCACTATATTAGGCATCTCCTTTATCCTTGTAATAGCTAACTATAATGATGCCTACACCAGTCATTGGATATGACACCGTGTAGAACCTGATTAACTATATGGGTGAATACTTCTATAGAGCCACTTAGGCATTGGTGAGAGTCTATTTTGGATGTGCTTTAGTAATCATTGCCTTGTACACTTGCAGCATGCAAAGTCTACCTTCTCTGCTAACCTCCAAAGGAATACTCTCATTATGAAAAGCAACCTTCAATGCAGAGAATTCAATATCTCAGCATGAAAAAGGTAAATATATGCTCTTTCACAGCTATATTTCAAAAGAAGTTTAGCAGGGGCCTAGTGGTTTGGTGGTTAGTGTTACTATTATAGCTGAAATATTGGAAGAATGTTTCCAATTCATAACATGTTTCCAATGAATAAACAAATGTACGTCATGAATGTTGAGTTGTGAGAAAGTTATTAATAACATAGCAGCAGTCTTCTAGGAATTTATTCAGAATCATTATTACATGACATCTTTTAATCTAGCAAAATGAATAATCTGGCACAGGTCTGGAACCAAGGCTGCAGGAAAATTGGTGTTGTATCATACTACCACTCCATTAAAAGAGTAAAAACCCATTTCAGTCATGAATGACTATGGGATTGCACTAAGAATGTTCCTCTCCAAGGCACAAGTCTGGGCAAGGTTGTTTATGAAAGACTAATAGTTGCCCATACATACCAGCCTCCCCTCTCCTTGCCACCGATGTTATCCAAGGGAAAAGCAAAGTCCAATACAACTTGGTACCAATGACATCGCCACTCATTCTACAGCTGAGTGAACTGGAGCAACATGAAATAAAGTGCCCTGCTCAAGAACACAATACACAGCCCAGTCTGGGAATCGAACTCACTACTTCATGATTGTGAGGCTGACACTCTAACAACTGAGCCGTGCGCCAATGCTATGATAACACAAGAATTACAAATTTCATTTTTCTCATTGCACTGGGAATTTACATATGTGGAAGATGTAGCTGCACCAGTACTGGTCACCACACACTACAGTCAAATATTACTTTGTTCTATATTGCTTTTATTCTTTTATTTGTTTCAGTCTTTTGACTGCAGCCATGCTGGAGCACCACCTTTAATTGAACATATCGACCCCAGGACTTATTCTTTGTAAGCTTAGTACTTATTCTATTGGTTTCTTTTGCCAAACTGCTAAGTTACAGAGACATAAGCACACCAGCATTGATTGTTGAGCGACGATAGTGGGGGGACAAACACAGACACACAAACATATACAATATATATATATATATATATATATATATATATACATATGATGGGCTTCTTTCAGTTTCCGTCTACCAAATCCACTCACAAGGCTTTGGTCGGCCCGGGGCTATAGTAGAAGACACTTGCCCAAGGTGCCATGCAGTGGGACTGAACCTGGAACGATGTGGTTGGGAAGCAAGCTCTTACCACATAGTCATTCTTGCAAACCTTGTATTAGTTTCCCTGCTAGACTTCACTTGACTGATGTTAAAGCCTTAAAAGGTTAAAAAGATATTGCAAGTGAGAGATGTCAAATGTCTCAGCCAGTTATGAAATGAATTAGATTAATTGATTTTAGTAAATTTACAAGTGTTTCAATAGATTTACATTTAATTTTCTTTTTAGCAAGATTCAGTCTGCAAAATTTCCTAATTGCATATAAACAGATGTTTTATTCAGCAATAATTACATAGATTACGGTAGAGAAAATTATCAAACCTACACAACCAAATCATAAATGTTGATGCTTTCACAGTGTAGATGACCTCAAACTGAAGCTGAACTTAGTGAAAATTGTGATATTTTAATTTTCAGAGTCACATACTCTCAATGCAAGCTTTAATTTTGAAATTACATTAAATTATATCGTTTTTATACAAGTCACCACTCTCCACCTCCACACCATTGTCATCCTCCTCTTCATTGTCATCATCATCATGTTCACTTTTCTTGTAAGCATGAGGTGGAAGTGTCTTTTTTTCATCTTTTTTTTCATCATGATCATCATCATTATTTTACATTTGCTTTCCTTGCAAGCATGAGTTGGAAATGTTTTTTGTTTTTTTTGTTTTTATTTGAACAAGTTTTTAAAGATGCATTAGCATTGGAAGCATCACTAGAGATACTTTATTATTTGGAATATATAAAATAATTGTTAAACTCTGTAACAACTAATCAATTTTGTGAAGCCATTGAAGCTATTGGATCACAACTAATGCTGTGGATTTCATTTGTATACATAATTATTCTTAAAATGTTCTATGTTGAAGCCATTTAAATTCAATTTGATAAGGGCTACTGCCAAAAATAATTTGTGCTATTAGAATTTCAGATTAAAATATGTAAAAAAAAATTATATTTATGAAAAATAATAATAATGATGATGATGATAACGATGACAACGAGGAGGAGGAGGGGGAGCATTATTTCAAATTTTAGTTCAAGGCTAACAGTTTCCAGTGACGGAAAGCTGATATCATTGTCCCCACTGCTCAACCGGTATTTATTTTATTGAGCCTGAAAGGATGAAAGACAAAGTTGACCTCAGCAGAATTTGAACTCAAAACATAAAGCCAGACAAAATGCTGCTAAGCATTTTGCCTGATGTGCTAACAATTCTGCAAGCTCACAGCCTTATTGTAATAATATGAAATTCTTATTCAAAAAAGAAACTTATCAAATGAAACTTCAACTATATTTTCAAATTTGTTATAAATGTCTTTTATCAAGGGAAGATTTTTAGTGTTTAAACACCTATTAATTTCTTTTTCTCTTCTTTGCTCTCTGTTTTCTATATTTAAGCCTGTCCTAGAATTATTCAGTATTTGTTATATGGATTTCTATAAGCTGTAAAATAATCAGTGTAGTCTTGAAATTGCATAATTCTCCAAGTATACCATTGTCTATGGCAAAGAAGACTTACATCAGTAAATCAATAAATTGGGAATATTTACTCAAATTGTTATAGAAACATAAATTTTATTTTTCCTTCCATATTTCTATAAACACATTATATTACCTAACTAGATCACAACATCAAGATAGCAATATGAGAAAATACAAAGACAAGAAAATAGAACAGAGTATATCTATAATGGGAAATAACAGTTAGTTTACATCATTTTCAGTAAAATATACTAAATCTGACCAAATCTGGCCTCTTTCTTTTTTTGAGGTTCTTCCTAAATTCCATAATAGAAGGCTACAACAAAGCCATTCTTGAATTGTTTATATTCACTACAAGGTATTTGATAAATGTCAGAAGAATAGTCATAGTGTATGAATAGCCATGTCAACTTAAGATTTATCATAGAATATGTTGTTAATTTTGCTTCACTGCTATTGTTCTCATAAACAAAATTTTTTCCCATTTACTTATAATTCTCCCCATTAAGCAAAAATTTTTATAATTCATAAATTTATGTTTAAGATCTTTCCCAGGTCAGCAAAACAAGCACATATATTCTGTAATGGAAAAACTACAAAACAAAGGAAGTGTATTATATTAGACAAAACAGTTTTTTTTTATATATTAAATTTCCCAAGATTTAAACATTTAATATCATTGCCTACATTTCTGTTGATAAGGAGATTGAAATACCAGACATTTGAGAAAGTAAAAAAAATCATCATCTAAATTTATTGTTGAATTAATAATTTTTTTTTTCTTATTTTCCTTAGTTTGTCAAAATGTTAATTCTCTTTCTCAGGAGTAAAATATTTTTCTGAGTTTTCTCTTAGAGTAGAATTTAAAGTAAAATGTAATGTTATATTTTGTTTAATTTGGTTCCATTTTCTAAGATTTAATTTCATCATATCACTGAGAAATCACTCTCAGTAAATATCATTTCGGTTATAATAGTTCAGTGAGTTTTCTCAAAACTTTTCACTCTGATTGGCAATTTTCAAGCTGCAATATGTTAAAATTGTTCTTCATTATAGTGATGTATTTTTTTTAAAGCTACTGATAATTGTTTGCTCTCCAAACCATACAGAAAGTTTTTATGACTACCATCTTACATGAATAATACATTATTATACTGTTTTTTTGCTGCTGGCTTGAAATAAAGAATTTTATGTGTTTTCTTAAACAAAAGAAATTAAATAAAATATATATTTTTATTACAGCTGCATAAAATATGGAATTTTTACATTATTTTTATTAAATTATGTGTATTCTTTGAAAACATATTGTGTATGTGTTAATGTGTATATGTACATGTGTATGAGCATAAGTTTATTGAATTTTATGTGATATTTGAATGTAAGATTCTATATATTGCAATATTTGTGCCTTTGAATATTTTGTTTAATGTATCTTATTTCCTTTCAACTGGTGAGATTTTAACTGCTATTTCTGCTTCTATTCAGCAGACAAAGAACCTTCTGACAGCCCTATGTATGCAGCTTTTGCTATGCTAACAACTCCAAAGAGTACACCAACATTACAACGACGTACTCCAATAGAAGAATTACCTACAGAGGGGACTTCAACTGAAGCCAGTGGTAGCGGTGATACAAAAGCAAGCAAAGCCAAGTCTCTTTCTGTTGCAAGTCAACCTCCTCACCAAGAAAGGAAGAAAGTCAAGACTAATCAGCATCGTTCTTTAAGTGACCAATGTTTTATTGCTCTGTTTTGGGCATTTGTCCTCGTACGACTTTGGATGCATGCATGGATTCTTCTACTTATACCTATTCCAGTGCTGTTTATGATTTTCAAAAAACTCTGTAAGTATAATTCATAGCTATGATTGTAATCCTTATGCTAAAGTGATATAGAGAATTTGTCCACAGTAAAAAATAAATATATTCTAAAACAAGTATAGAGCAGAATTTTTGAAATATTATGTATTTCAAATGTAGTTGTATAATCAAGAAGTTTACTTCCCAACCACAAGGTTTTAGGTTCAGTTCTATTGCATGATACCTTGAGCAAGTGTCTTCAACTATAGCCTTGAGCCAATCAAATTAAGTTAAATAGAACTTGAAAAGTGCCCATTACCTTTCAGACCCTCACAGACTAGTGAGGTTGCTATGACTGATGTCCAGTGTGAACATCTTCAAAGCAATATCTGCATGAAATAAAACATAGGCAACTCAGAAGCTAGGTGAGAGTCTTCTCCAAAATCTTACAACAAAGTGAATTCAGTCAATGATGTCAAACCAGTTAGTGTGTAAGCCTCTCACCAAACTACATGAATCTGTTGGTGCTGTTAAAGTGGGCAGCACATTAAGCATACCACCATCAAAAGAATGGGAAGGTTTTGAAATGTAAACTTCAAAACAGCAGATTGTACAAAGTGACTTTGTTAAAAAAGGGTTTTGTAGCAAAAGTATTGAGCACAGCTGTACTGAGGTGCGTATGTATTAGGAATGCTTCATGTATGTTAGGTAAAAACAACATTATTAGTTCCCAATTAACTAGCATCATCATTAGCATCATTTTCTCCTCTCTTTTTTTTTTGCTGGCATGAGTTGGATGAGTCATCATGGACTGAATCAGCCCTCATTTGGTATTGCTACCCTCTTAGATGCATCAGGGATACTGTTCCACTCTTACATTTAATTTTTTATATAATTTCTGTTGGATGCCATTCCTATCACTGACAATATTAGATAAAAAAAAAAAAATGAAAAATCAAAGATTTTACTAAGGTGAAAGCATATAATGCACAACATTTAACAATTAACATTTTGAAATTTTGTTAGAATATGTATAACTAACATGAATGCTTAAATGAGCAGTTTACAATGTATCATTCACTTTTAAAAATATTTTTAATTTTGTGTATTCACACACACACACACACAGACACACACACATATTTACAACCATATTACCTCTTGAATGCACAGTCACATAATATCCCATAATCTTATATAAATTTTTAAATTTCAATTTTAATTCTCTACTACCTCCCACAGAAATAATGATTTCATATATTTATAATCTTTATAACCATACTTACTTTTACAGACAATTTTTATAACATAAAATTTTGACAAAATTAAGGAAAAAATATCAAAATATATTCTAGGATAAATGCATATCATATATAAATTTAGCATTTAACATTTTGAAATTTCACTGTAACTTATATAATTGGTATAAAACTCAAACGAGCAATTTACAACCTATTCTTCAGTTTTCTTAAATATTTAAAATTTTGCATATCTACTCATACAGACACACACATATGCACATATAATTTACAATCATGTATCCTTATGAATGCATAATCACGTATCTTATAATCTTAAATCTCTTATTTAAATGTTAAATTTTTAATTTTGACTCTCTATCCACAGACATAATGATTTCATAAATTTATAATCCTTTAACTTATCTCTACAGATAATTTTTATCATATATAATCTTGACTATGTTACAAAAAAATGACATTTAATGAATAAACTAAGCAACCACATACCACATGTAATGTATGACATTTTGAAATTTTACTGGAATGTGTGAAACCAACATGAACATGTGAAAGTGTAATTTACAAATCAATCATCTCTCCCAAAGCTCTACTTATCAAGATTCATTCAAACACATGCAATTTGCACATAGACAGATCTACACTTACAACCACATAACCACATGAGCACAGTCACATAATTACATATTTTAATTTTCATTCATTATCTATCTCTTAATTTATTTACCTCCCACAGATAATCTCTACAATGTATCTGACATACATAAGAGTCCATTGGTATAAAAGCAAATCACCTGCGATATTCATCACTTAGAAATTCCACTGAAATATGCATGATTTACAGTGAATGTAAACACTTTACCGCACACTTTGCAGTCTATCAATCACCCTCAGTTTAATCCTGAAGGTCAACTAGCAGATAAGTGTGTAGTTGTCTTACCTTCACCATTGTCCTGACCATTACTAGAAAAAGTATGACTTCTCTCTCTCCCCTTTCTTTTTATTTTCTTCTCTTTCCCTTTCCAGCAATAATCTATTGTTCCTATTCAGTGGGTTTTGACACACTTGCCTATGTATTCTGAAAATAGAACACCTAAATTGCACTACCTACCTTAATGATCAGGCACATGGGCTCTTGTTAAATTTCTTCTTAAGATAAACTGGTGAAAATATTTCAACTTTTCACCAGGTTATCTTTAAAAAAAAGTAGTTTTGCATGCAGGTGATGAAAATTGCATAAATTTTTTTCAGGAAATTCTCTATAAAAAGATTCTCCTTATTGATTCTTTCTTGTGTGGAGATTCTGTCTTTACATTGATAGAAAGGGAATATAAGGAATTTAGGGTTTTTGTTTCCAACCACTTCTTAACACACAAACCCCTCGGTGACCAAATTTCTCTAAGAACAGACATAAACTTCCTGTTGACAAAGAATCCAGAACTCCAACTAAAGAGTATAAAACCCACAGAGTTATCTTCCCTTACACACACTTCCTGTTTTGACACCACACTTCTTGTTTTGACACCACACTTCCTGTTTTGACACCACACTTCCTGCTTAACACATAAACTTTCAACACCCTTTATTTTTTAAACAAAACACGACTCTCAATTTCAGGCATCTTAATTTTTCCAACTATTATCTACATGGATTACCATTGAACTTTAAAAGCTCAAAGACAATATAATGTATTGGTATATTTATTTTTTTATATATTGTTTTAAACTTTTTTGTAAAAATCATTTTCATTCTCCCTCTTCTTGAAAATTTGCCAAGCAATGAAAGCCGGTTAGAAATCCTTTTTACACATCTATATTAAAATATGCTTTCAGTTTAGGATTCTGCCTTATTATTATTTTTCATTTCCTGTTATTTCTCCTCGTGCAGTTAACACAACCCCACCATTTACTGACTTATATATATATATATATATAATATATATATATATATATATATATATATATATATATATATATATATATATATATATATATCAAAGTCATATGATTTGAATAGTCAATGGTAAATGGATATGAAGGCAGGAAATAATTAATGAGCCTACTTTGATGTACTAAGTATTGAACCTTCAGTTGTGTAGTGTTATTTCTTTTGTTATAAATATGTTACTTTTTGAAGCACTTATTGTTATAACTATATTCTGAGCTTTTATGAAATGTTTCTCTCATAACAAGTACTTGAGGTAAAGTGAGAATATATAAGACTTGTGCTGAAATAGTTAATTAGATCTTAGAATTATTGTACTTCACTGTTTAGATTATTGTAAGATGATTCTGTATTGTAATCCCATTGAGTAAAGCAACATTGAAGTAATGGAATTTAATGCAACAACAACAATACCTGTTGTTAAAAGTATTTAAAAGAAAATCTTTAGAGCTGAATAAAAAATAAAATAAAATAAAACTGTGAATCAACCCTTTCTAAAACAATATTTGATTTCATGACATGTGGCCAAGTGAAATACAGGTGTAATGGTATTGAATAATGATGTGGATATCTGATTGATTTAAGTGGTTTTATTGTGTTTGGAATGCACCCAAGTACTTGATATTTATAAATGTTTCTCATTTTTGTTTTCTTTTCCTATTCTTTTAGTGAAACGATTCAACTGCAAATTTGGGTGTATTAGGGAGTGTTGTAATAATTGGTTCCAAGCCAGAAGAGATGTGTTGTTTCCTGCTCCAGTCAGAGGTGTAATGAAATTATTATCAAATGCTGACAGAAAAGTGAGTATAATAGTTTCCATGTAACCTGTATTAACCCTTTTGCATTTCAACTGCCCATATCTGACCAAAACATTCTACTTGTTATATTCAACCCAGTTTGATCCAGCTTCTTACACCTACCTTGTCACTGTAAAATAAGCAGTCACATCATTGAAATCTCAAAGCTATGAGATAACGCCTGATTAATTCAAAACAAAGTAATTAAATAAGCATTACATTTGACAGAGTAATCTGAATGCTAAAGGGTTAAGGGTTTGCAAGTTCAATATTGCTTGGCCTGTCACTTTTCTTTCCCCTTCTTATATCTTCTCTTCACATCAGGTTCCCTACTGAAACACTATCTAAATTGAGCCTATTAAACATTCTGGAAAGTAGGAATGATTGAAGTTTACTATTGTCTAAAGACCATCATAATGCTTACTTAGATAAAATAATTGAAACCTCAGAACCTTTCCCCTGATTGCTATCAATTTGTCCAAGAGTTTCCATTAAGAAAATGACATCTATCACATTTACATTAGAAATAATCAAAGCAATTTTAGCTGTATTTCTGAAGCATTAATATATGAGTGTGTGTACTATGTGTACACACATATGCATGCATGCATACATACACACACACACACACACACACACACACACACACACATTTAGTATATATGCATTGTATGCAAGCATGTATGCATGCATGAATTTACTCACATTTGTTAATTGCAATTAATCTATGTTCAAGAACGCATTACATTACAAATATAATTAAATTTTGGTCAACAAATGCTGTGATTTGTTAATGATATAATGAAAGTATCCTGTTAGTTTTGTTCCATAAGTCTGCTGCAGCCCCCTATTTCAACCATCTTCAATTATTTGAATTCATCTTATTACTCTACCCTTTAGTCTTCCTTTATATCAATCTTTTCTCTTTTCTTCCTTCCTTTAAAGTTGTTGTTACATATCAATATATCTACCTCTATATGTATTCATGTACGCACTCATACTTCTCTGCAGCACACAAACACTCACATCTACACACACACACACACACACACACACACACACACACACACACACACACACACACACACACGTATATGCATAACTGAAGAGGAATAAAAACTGTTTATTGATTTAGTAATTGGTTTTGAATGAGATGAGTGCAGCCTATTGATAAGTGGTGTCCAACATAGTTCATGCTGATTCACAGTTTAAAGGAAATGTTTTGGTTTTGTCTGTTTCCTATGCCTACTATGTAAGGAGAACAGAGGGAAGTCTTACTGAAAATACAACTTTTGTTGTCCTTGCCAGGGAAAGTATGTTTGTGGAGCATATCTGGTTAATGTACAACATAGTAGTTGTTATTGTTGTTGTATAGCACTAATCTATCAACCCTGATCTAGCAGATGATGATGTGTTAGTCATAGTGATAGACAACAGATACTGACTTGACATTTTATTCTATGAGTGCAGGTATAGTTGAGTGGTTAAGAACATTGTTTTGCAACCAAATGGTTCCAGGTTTGATCTTATCATGCAGCAACAAGGGCAAGTGTCTTCTAATATGCCCTTGTGTCAATCAAATCTTGTGACTGCTATTTGACTGAGAGAGACTGTGTATCAGCAGCAGCAGTGGCGGTGACAGTGACATCATCATTTAATGTCCACTTACCTGTGCTTGCATGGGTTAAATGGAATTTGACAAGATAGATTTTCTATGGTCAAATGCCATTACTGTTGCCAACCATCAGCTGTTTCCAAGAAAGGTAATATTCTCCCTGAGCTGGACATGTTTTTCATGTAAGACTGGAAATGAACAACCTTTCTTGTATAATGATGATGATGATGATGATGATGATGCTCATTCATAACCATCACATGATGTCATGGCAAAGGTACACACACAAACACAAAGGTACACACACAAACACAAACACACACATGCACACGCATGCACACTGAGTCACACACACATACACACACATGCATGACACACATGCATTTCAGGTCCTATCTACCAAACCCATTCACAAGGCATTTTTGACTTGGTGTTAGAGTAGAAGGCACTTACCCAAGGTGCTGTGCAGTAGGACTAAACCCAACACCACATGTTTAGGAAGCAAGCTTCTTAACCACACAGCCATGCTTCATCATCATCATCATCATCATCATTGTCATTGTTTAATATCCACTTTCCATACTGGCATGGGTTGAACAGTTTGACATGGAGCTGGCTAACAGGGGCTGTCCAGACTCCAACTGTTTATCGTGACAGGATTTCTACAGCTGGATGCCCTTCCTAATGCCACCCACTTAAGAGAGTGTGCTGGGTGCTTTTTACATGCCATCAGCAGAGGTGCATTTATGCCACACCAGCATGAGTTCATTAATGCAGTACCAGCACAAGTGCTTTTAAAGTGGCACCAGTACCTGGAAGGAAATCTTGTATGCATGGAAGGCAGCAATTTTACTTATCTTGATGTATATAGCCTTCACTGATATACATCAGTGAAAAATAGAAATCATTGGTGAGAAAACTGGTGCTTTATGAATGAAGTCCTATGTGGTATTTCTTCTACAAAGAGAGATACTTTGTTGTTACTCTCACCATTAGAAATGCTGTGAACCAGTGATTGACTCAAAAAAAGCTTTTTACTAAAAACACTATGTTTCATAAATTTCAATATAAATTAAATAAGTAAACAACATTATACTGAAGCAACTTGAAATTTTAGTTTGAGTCAGTTTCATCTTGCTTTTCTTCAGCCTCAGGTCAACCTTGATTCAGTGGTTTCTAATCAACTACGATTATCTTATCTCTTTAGTAGGTGGATTGCAAGCAGACCATATATGACTCAGTATGTTTCTTTTTTTAAGGCAGAAGTGCATGATTTGAAGCAGATTTAGCTGTAATTTCTAGCAAGTCAAGTGACTGATTAAAAGCTCTTTTGTTTTCTTGTTAATGTTCTGTTAATGTTAAGTGTAACAAGTTGTAGAGCTATCTTATTTATTTAGGTTTTCCCTCTGTGACTTGGTGGTTGGAGCACCAGGCTTACATACCTGAGGTTGTGAGTTCAATTCTCAAACTAGGCTGTGCATTGTGTTCAAGACACTTTATTTCACATTACTTCAGTTCACTCAGCTTTAGAAATTATTTGCAGCATCACTGATGCCAAGCTATATCAGTGGCATGGAGAGGGGACACTGGTATGCATGGATGACTGCTGGTCTTCCACGAAACAACCATGCCCAGATTTTATGTCTAGGTGCAATCCCATGGTCATTCATGACTGAAGGGGGTCTTTAAAACCTCTGAGCAATATAGAAATGCATTAAAAATTTAGCCATTTAAAATGTTTCTGTCTTTTGCTCAAAACATAATTGGTAGTTAAACATTGAAGTTTATTCTTTTAATCTTTTACTTGTTTCAGTCATTAGACTGCGGCCATGCCGGGGCACCACCTTGATGAATTTTAGCCAAATAAATTGACCACAGCACTTATTTTTATTTTTTAAGCCTGGTACTTATTCTACCAGTCACTTTTGCCCAACTGCTAAGTTACAAGGATGTAAACACACCAACACTGATTATCAAACAGTGATGGTGGACAAATACAGACACAAACACTCTCTCTCTCTCTCTATCACACACACACACACACACAGTGGCTTCTTTCAGTTTCTGTCTACCAAATCCACAGCCCAAGACTATAGAAGACACTTACCCAAGATACTACACAGTGGGACTGAACTCAGAACTATGTTGTTGGGAAGCAAACTTCTTACCACACATCTGCATTTGCAGAAATACTGAACATATCAGATTTATGTTATGCAATTTAAAGTGACTGGAATAGGAGAGATGGGGTATAGTTCAAAAGGTAGACTATGGCATACTAATCTGAGGCTAAAACTATTGGTTCAAATAAGGAGTTAGTAAACAGTCATTTATTATGTCATTAAAAAAAAATCTCTCACATCAAAGGAGATGGATGGCAAGGGTGAATAAATAAAAGAGAATGAAGCCAGTATGAGCTTGTGGAAGTTTTGAGGAAGCTAGTAGCAGAAATATTATGGATTGGCTTGGGAAAAAAAGTCATAATGATGCATTTAAGACTGCACTAAACTGCTAAGGAAATATTGAAAGAAATTTTTAATAACTAAAATGAAAAAGTAGAAAATGAAGCCAGCTTCATTCTGAGTAGTCATTATTGATTTTTATTTTCTGGAACTAATCACAGACAATTTATAAAGTAGAATAAATGTTACAACTTTAACTTCTAATAGAATATTTTATTAATCTCATTGAAGTGTCAAGGGCTAGCCTATTGAATAAAGGGGGGAAATATTAACATTTTCAAGGAAGGCGTTTTTATACACTATCTTCAAGAAAACAGCTGTTTTTGTTGTTTGTTTCTAATATAAGCACCAAATGATGTGGAAGGAAAATCTAGCTTTATGTCAAAATAGTGTGAATGATATTAGAGATGTTTCATGTGAGAACAGTAATACTTCCTTGAAAAGATTTCTGTTTCTTCATTCATTACATCTGTCAATTTATTACAAATTATTTAATTTATAGATTTAAAAGTATTTCTTTTGATATTTCAGGGTAATGAAAGATATCTGAAAGTTGTAAAATTATCTTAATAACTGTAATTGTCTTCTATGGTCATATTAACATTTCAAAATAATACATGTCTGATATTGTAAGTCTGCCACAATGCTATTAGTTCATTAAGGATCTCATTAGGGATAACTTCAAATGAAATATTGCAATTTAATGTGTCTACTGATTAAATATTTAATAGAAATTGGCTTGAAGACTTGTTTTAGTACATTTAATGAATTTTATTCCTTAGAGATCAAATAATTTGAGATAATAATCATAAAATGTATTGGTGTCAGACTAGAAACTCAAGCTTTGAACTTTGAAATATAGTTAGGTATGTCCACAGTAGTAACACTTGAAAAAACACCATCAGCCCTCAGAAAGCATGGATAAGATATTGCTGCAGCAAAGCATCTGCTGCCATGAGTGTGTTAAAAGAGAGATGTTAGTTACCAAAACAAATTCTCTACTCACAACTGGCTAGCAGTGTGAGAAGTGAAGGTAAACCCCATCTGAGATATTAGAATATGGTTAAATGGAATTGAGTAGATTGAATGATGACAGTAACAGCTGAACCACTGCAGCATGGAATGGAAACTACTGGAAGACAGCAATCTACTTCTGGTAATATGATTTACCACTTTGCATATGAGCTGTCATCCTATTGACAGACAGCCAATTACACACAAACAATAAATAAACAAAACCAATAAGAGAGCCTTTTATGTGTTACTGAATCTGAGAAAATTGCAGTCAATTCCCCATACAGTTATGTCCTGTTGTCTTAAAGAAGGAAGGATACAATGAATAATAGTTGCAGCTAAAATACCTTTGGTCATAGGTTAGCATATGTCCTGCTGTCTTAAAAAAGGAAGGATACATGAAATAATGGTTACAACTGGAGTACCTTTAGTCATAGGTTAGCATGCTTCAGGACTGAGCTGGACTAAACAATGACAGCAAATAAATAATTTAGTAGAAATTAATATGACATATGAACACGTTTTTGTGCTGTTTTCATGTTGTTAGTACTTCATTGGATCTTATACACTAACATTTAAAGACCTGCTTCCTGTTAAAACAGCAACTAATATTTATTCTGCAGAATGATTTCAGCTTTGATACACTTGAGGCAGTAAACTACAGTATTTATTGGTAATTTTCTTTAAATTTCAGTTTTTTAAAAATACAATCAGTGTATTTATTGATTTCATATATCTAAATTATCATCTGCATTGCATTTTTTCTCTTCTTTTTCTAGTTGATCTCCATTCTTGAACAATCCTTGGATAGTGCCACTAGTGTTTTGTTCATTTTTATCCTGCTATTCGGAACAGCCTTGTTTACTGTATTCTTTGTATTTCAAGTAAGTTCTGATTACATTTTTCTTTCTTTTATTTAAAATTTTCTCTGTTCATTAATTCTATAATTCATTTACTTTCATCCTCTGAATTAGTGAAACTAATTCATGTAGTCTTAAAGAGAAATAAGTTGTAAATGATAATACTAAATGTATACCCTGCTCAGCAAATCTCTCTCTTTCTTTTTTATTCCCCTTTAGAATATGAACTGTAAAACTTCAGCTAATGTGTTCGCAAATTATTAAACCAAGCAGCGAAAACTACTTTTAAAAAAAGATTGATAATTTTCACTGCACCTGTATTTTTATAGTAAAACATCTCATGCATTGATATTGACTTGATTCCAATCTGGGAATATATTATAGTTATTAGATTAACCACAATACCTCTTTGTAAGTTTCCTCTATGTTCTTTGTATTTGATAACATGTCAATGAAACATTTAATGTGTGAGGAAATAGATGTAAATTTCATGTGACATCGAAACCTCTAAGTCTTGATTTGACATGCAATATTCCCCTCAGGGGACATTTAAAGGCAAGCATTCTTGAACTGTGGCTAAGAAATATTCCAGATCTGAAAGTATCATAGATTGATTTTTATGATATAAAATGTCTGAAAGAATAGGGAAACTGATCAAACACTAGAATACAAGATCACTCACATGCATTCTCTATTATCACTGCATGGAAATTTTATGGTGGCTTTGAAGATTTTTTAATAATTTATTATTTATTTATTTATTTATTTATGCATTTATGTATGTGTATGTATGTATGTGTGTGTGTATATATATATATATATATATATATATATATATATATATATATATATATATATATATATATATATATATGTATATATATATATATATATGTATATATATATATATATATATATATATATATATATATATGTATATATATATATGTATATATATATATATATATATATGTATATATTATACAACATCTCTGATAAAGAGAAAAAAAGCAATAAATAATATTTCTTTTTGTTGTTGTTGATTTTCTTGTTGATAAAATAATTGTATCTTCACATCTCCAATATTCTGACATTGTAGGTACACCAAGAAAGTATGCACCTTGTACAAGTTACAAGCAATGTTTTGAATAAATCTGTCAACCCTGAGATTAGCCAGTAAGTTGTCATCTTTCTTTTCTTTTTCTCTTTTTTTTATAATGTTTTCAATTTCATCTTATATTGCAACAGAGAGAAATGGATTTAATACTACCATTCCATAAAAGTAACAATAAAAAATTTTTTATTGTTAACTTCTTCAGGTCAATACAACAAGAGAAAAAAGTTTATAAATAGATAAATCAGTTCTGAGAATATTCTAGTGTGGTAGATATTTCCTTGGATGTATAATATCCTGATAGGTGTTATTGTTATTCAAATGACAATCTTTCAGATTATTAAACTTATCTTTAATAGATATATATATATATTCATACTTTCACTATGTCTCAGTTGGTTTAATTTCCAATCCTCAATAAGTGTCTTATTCCCAAAGATGTGTATCTATCCTAGATTGCATTTGAACTTTTGTTTGCAACCAAAATGTACTATCATACTTATCCACTGAACATGTACCTGTAATATACGCATACCTAATGCACAGGTAGTTTAGTGAGCAAATATTCATAGCATAACCATCACTCACTAGTAAATATGACTTTGTAATATGTATCATTATTTTTTTTTATGCGCCCTTTTCAAGCCTAGCCAGGCTCATGAGCCTGGTTTCCCAGTTTCTATGGCATATGTGTTCCCCCCAGCTGGACAGGGTGCCAGTCCATCACAGCATTACTCAAGAAACAGGAAGAAAGAGTGAGAGAAAGTTGGGGCGAAAGAGTACAACAGGGGTCGCCACCACCCCCCTGCTGGGGCCTCGTGGAGCTTTAGGTGTTTTCACTCAATAAACACACACAATGCCCGGTCTGAGAATCGAAACCGTGATCCTCCGACCGCGAGTCTACTGCCCTAACCACTGGGCCATTGCGCCTCCAATACGTATCATGGCTTCACTAATTGTCTTAGGTGCCTACATAGTTGCAAGTTCAGGTCCTGTTTTATGGTGGGTTTGACCTCAAGCAACAACATCTGAGAACAATGCCAGCAATAGCCAACAATTGAAGACCAAGTCCAACAGTGAAAAGCTGCAGTGGTTTGGCTATGTCTGCAGGATGAGCACTAAAAGGCTACAACATCAACTTTTGTAGTGACAGCAGTGTATGCACTGGAGAATCAAGTACAGCACATCAAAGAAAGCATTGGCAAAATAAATTGAAGAAGACCTGAAGTTGTGGCACCTCAACCAAGCATGCTAAGGTCAGCGCCATGGATTGGAAACCATTGAATAACATCATCACCAGAGCCTGTCATCCAACAGCATCTATAGCTGTATATTGGTTGAGAGGACAGTCTCTCCCTCTGGTCGCACACTCATGCACACACTCATGCACACACACATACACACACACACACAACATACACACATGCGCACATATGTATGTATGTATGTCATTATTCAATTTTATTTCAAGATTTCTTGCCAATTGAGAAAGAACCATTCAGGTGCCATGCAGTTAGACTAAATCCAAAACCACACATGGTTGCAAAGCAATCTTCTTTACCACACAGCCATGAACATGGATATATATATATATAATGGAATTTCAGCTGATAATATGGAAAATTATTTTCTGTTATCTTCTTAATTTAATAGCAACATAGTAGGTTTATGATTAAAATAACAGATACACTCAATTATCCTGTTACCTTGGAATGAAACTTGTTGATAAAATGACTTCTCTCAATCTAATAAGTAAATAAATGTCGAGCCTAGTCAAACATTTTGGAAAATAACTGAAATCAAATATGTTGCTACATAGAAGACATGAATTTTCGTAATGGATTGTAATACAGACAACCTCACTTATAGGATCTTTGGCTTTTATTCCATTATTAAGGAAATATTTGTTTCTAGATATAGGGTCACAGTTTGTAGGGAGGTATACAGTTGATTGTATAACTAGTACCTATATAACTAGTAGCATCAAAAGGATAAAATGCAAAGTTTATCTCAGCAAGATTTGAACTCAGAACGTAAATGGAACCTGGTAAATACTAAAGGAAATGTTGTCAACCACTCTACCTGTTTGACCATTTCTCCACCATAATAATGAAAATGATTTCTAACATAACAAGGTCACTAATTTTGTAAGGAAGGGAAGGATTTTGTCAATTTAGGTCCTAGCAATTGATTATCTCATATTTTATTAACTCTGAAAAACTGAAATGATTTGAACATAGAATATCATCATCATCATCATTATCAACATTTAACATTCATTTTTCATGCTGGCATGAGCTGGACAGCTTTGCAGGAACTGGTAAGGCTACGAGCTTGACCAAGTTCCAGAGTCTGTTTTGGCTTAGTTTCAATGGCTGGATGCCTTTCCTAACACCAACCACTTTACAGAATGTACTGAGTGTTTTTTCATGGTATCAGCACCCATACCAATGCTTTTTACAAGGCACCTTAGTTTTAGGATCTCAATTCTGTTATGGTGGGCAGGTATTCTCAAGTACAGAAATGCTCCATATGTCTCGGTTCTCTGTAATCTCCTTTGTAAGGTTCTGCATTTTGAGATCAGCCTTCAATACCTCATCTCATGTCTTCATGGGTCACCCTCTTTTTCGGCTTCCCTCAGAGTCCTAACTAAATACTGCAAAGAATTTTGCCCTCAACTCTACAGACCCTGCTGATTTACCCACGAAGATGCATGGCTCAGTCATTAGAGCATCAGGCTCACAATCATGAGATAGTGAATTTGATTCTTTGACTAGACTGTGTTGTGTTCTTGAGCAAGACACTTTATTTCACATTGCTCCAATTCACTCAGCTGTAGAAATGAGTTGTGACATCATTGGTGCCAAGCTGTATCAGCCTTTGCCTTTCCCTTGGATAACATTGGTGTTGTTGAGAGTGGAGGCTGGTAAGCATGGGCGACTGCTGGTCTTCCATAAACAACAATGACCGGACTTGTGCCTCAGACAATAACTTTCTAGGTGCAATCTCATGGTCATTCATGACTGAAGTGGGTCTTCATCCTTTACCCTTTTATTGTAAACTCTTTCCCCTAAGTACTGGGAATCAATGTAATGAACTAACCCTGACCCCTCAAAACTGTTGGTGAACAACTGTTTTGAGGGGAGGGCAAGTAGATATCATCAACCCCAGTACTTGACCGGTACTTTATTTTATCAATCCCAGAGAGATGAAACAAGTAAGGAGATTGTAATATAGGTACAGGTATGGCTGTGTGGTTAAGAAGTTTACTTCCCAGCCATGAGATTTTGGATTCAATCTCACTTCATGGTATGTTGGACAAGTGAATTCTACTATAGCCCTGGGCCAACCAAAGCCTTGTAAATGGATTCAGTAGATGGAAATTGAAAGATGACTATCATATATATATATATGTGTGTATATGTGTGCATGTGTCTGTATCTTTGTGTGTGTTTCCCCCCCCCCACCACCACCACCACCACTTGACAGCTGGTGTTGGTGTCTTTATGTCCCTGTAACTTAGCAGCTTGGCAAAAGAGAGTGATAGAGTAAGTGCCAGACTTAAGAAAATAAGTATCAGGGTCGATTTGTTCAACTATAATTCTTCATGGTGGTGCCCCAGCCTGGCTGCTGTCTAATGACTGAAACAAGTAAACGATAAAAGATAAAGATATATATATATATATATATATATATATATATATACACCATCGTCGTTGTCGTCATCGTCGTCATCATCATCAGCATCATCATCGTCGTCATCATCATCAGCATCATCATCGTCGTCATCATCATCATCAATGGTCCATTTTCCAAGCTGACATAGTTTGACAAGATCCACCAAGCTACAGGACTGTGATGCGCAGGATGTGATGTCAGCTCTGACGTGGTTTCTACAGCTGGATGCCCTTCATAATGCCTCCACTTTACAGAATGCACTGGGTACCTTTTTTTTTTCATGCCACCTGCACTATTGAGGTTGCCAAGTAACTTGTCCTGCAAGTAACTTGCAAGACAAGAAGACAACAGGAAAAAGAGAAACACTTCCTTGACTAAATGGAGGCAGAGTATTTGAGAGGGAAAGAAGGAGCAATTGTTCTATGCCTGGTGTTGAGAGGCTAAAGTGTGATAGAGGGACAAGCCTAGATGTTTTGCTATTGAGGAGATACAAGGCTACCCTATATGAGGGAGTAGCTGGAAAGAAGATAGATAGAGATGGTGGTGATGTGATGCCAGGGCATCTTGAGATACAAGAAGATGGGCATAAAGGAATATATATAAACAGTAGATGAAGGGAGAGCAATAAAGGTAAAGGTACCCACCCCTGTGGAAGTGTGTAGCTTAGTGGTTAGGGTGTTGGATTCATGATTGTAAGATTGTGGAGAGTAATAAAGGTAAAGGTAAAATTACCTTCTTGAGTCATGCAGACCCTCAAGGGCCAGTTTCTTGGTTTCATGGGGTATAAACCTGGACAGGATGCCAGTCCATCACAGGATTACTCATTTGGACTGGAGCGATATGAAATGAAGTGTTTTGCTCAATAACACAATGCATTGATTGATCCAGGGATCGAAACCACAATCTTACAATCATGAGTCCAACACCCTAACCACTTAGCCACACCTGGTTAGAGATAGGATAGAGGTGACTGTGGTCTGACCAAGGACAGAGGTGCAGTTGATAGGAAATACCAGTATGGAAAGGGGAGAATGTGTGTATGTTTGTGTCTTCTCTTGACATCATATGATAGTTGTATATGAGCATCATTGTCATACAAGCTGTGTCGTTCATTTCCAGTAATCTGCAAAAATATGTCTGGTCATAGGGAATTATAATCTTGAGGGTTGGCAGCAGGAATGCCATCTTGTTCTACATAAACTTCATCTGTCTCAATAACCTTCATCTTATCCATGCAAGCACAGAAAAGTGGACATTAAAATGATGGTGATGAATTGTAATGAATTTTTAATGTAATCAACTTTTCTGTATATATATATATATATATATATATATATATATATATATATATATATATATATATATATATATATATATATACACACATATACATATATATAATCTCGCCCATGGAAAGCGGTCGTTAAACAATGATGATAATGATGATATATATGTAGAAGATAACCTTCAAGTTAATTAATTATTATGTAGCTTTGACCTGAGAAAAATAAAAACCACCAAAATAGGAATTACAAAACTATGCTATGATTAACTAAGATGTTTTCCATCAATTTTGTTTCTGCTGATTAAAATTTTTGTTAAGAATGCCTATTTATAAAAGTTCTTCGTCACTGAGCTGCCATTTCTAATATAAAATTAATCATTTTTTTTCCCCCTGAAATCATCTTATTTCATTCAGTCAATCAAAGAATAGAATACTGTATTTCAATGATTTATTCTAGCATCTATTTAGACCCTTTGACTATCAACCTTACTTCTCTTAAACAAATCAATTTTTCTCACTCTAGATGGCTTCCCAATGGCAATGCTATGCAAAAAGCCATGGATAGTATGGTAGCAAATGCTTATTTCTATGGAAGAGACTGGATTGCCTCAAAGGTAAGTTCTGTAAAGATGATCTTGAGAAATGAATGCCAGATCTTTTGTCTTCTAGCAACTATGAAATAATTTAATAAATGCAGCTTAACATGCAAACCAACACCATGTGACATGTCTCAATAGGATTGCCTTTCTTTCTCTCTCTTTATTTTTTCTTTATTCCTGCCTTTTCCAGTTTCATCTAGTCTTTCCTTCTCTGTTTTTTTTCACTATCTGAAGAAGGACAATGTTCAAATCGTTATAAAAGTCTGAAAACAAGTGCATATAGTTAAAACAAACTTAGGAAAATGCTCTGGGTAGGCAAATTATTAAGACTTCCTCACTGACCTATGATGATCCTTTTAAAAGATTAGAAATACTGGGTCTTTGAATTCACTTTTGCTATTTTTATCAAAATAATATGTTAGTTTCCTTTCAAATAATTCTTTAACACCAGAACATAAAGATAATATTGCAAGTGAAATGTGTCACCTGTCTGAAGCAATTAGTTGGTTGAGTTTCCTGCGCTTGATAACTCAGTAGAATCAATGGCAGTTATAAGTGAAAGAGGCATACAGACAAAAAGCAAGTTATCCAAGGACAACCTCTGTCAGTGACCTCTGATAGACAAAACACAGATGTTGTTTAGTCATAAATCAGCCCTAACTAAAAACATTGATTGTAAATCACATCTTGTTATTTTTGTTTTTATGTTCATTGCTCTCTTGCTCTCACCCTCTCTCTCTTTACCTCTCTTTACACACACATATATATATATATATATATATATATATATATATATGTATATATATATATATATATATATATATATATATATATATATATATATAGTAAGGCACAGGCATGGCTGTGTGATAAGAAGTTTGCTTTCCAACCACATGGTTCCAGGTTCAGTCCCACTGTGTGGTCTTTGGGCAATTGTCTTCTGCTATATATCCTCAGGCTGGTCAAAACCTAGTGAGTGGATTTCAGAAACTGATACAAGCCTGTCATGTATATATATATATATATATATATATATTATTACTTGTTTTGATCTATGGCTCACTTCCTGGTGGAATCAGTGAAGGGAATCTTCACCTCAAAAGACAAGAACTGGTATCAGTGTGGAATCAAAGAACTGACAGAAAGGTGGCATCAGATGGTGCAACATAATGGCCTCTACTTGGCTGCTATTGTAACTTGATGAATTAGGTGGATAAGTGACCAAAATATTGCAAAACTTAAGACTACTAATAATTGTCTTTCATCTCGCCAGGATTGATAAAATAAAGTACCATCTAAGTACTGGGAATCAATGTAATGAACTAACCCTGACCCCTCAAAACTGTTGGTGAACAACTGTTTTGAGGGGAGGGCAAGTAGATATCATCAACCCCAGTACTTGACCGGTACTTTATTTTATCAATCCCAGAGAGATGAAACAAGGTTGATGTCAATTGAATTTGAGCTCACATGATAAAAAGCTAGAGCAAATACCACAAGGCTTACCAGCTCACCATCTTAAAGAAGACTCCCATCCCAGAGGTACCCAAAAGGTGACTAAAACAATAGAATTCAAAGAGAAAAGGGAGAACAACAGAACAAATAAATGGAAAGAAATAGATTTACATGGCTGATTCATGCATCAAACTGAGGATGATAGAAGTAAAAAAACACTGGCTTTAGTTGACAGACAGGAACTTGAAATGAGAGCCTGAAGTAAAAATTATAACCACTCAGGAACAAGTCATTAGAACAAATCTTATAAAGGCAGTCAAACAGCAAATGTAGAATCTGCAGAAAAAGAGATAAAGTATCAATCACCTTTTAAGTGAGTGCAATATACCAGCACAAAAGGAATATAAATGTAGGCATGACTGTGTAGGCAAAAGACTTATTGGGATGTTAGCCAAGTGTGTGGCTTCAAAACAATAGAAAAATGGTATGAACATGAACCAGAGACTGTGACAGAAAATTAGAATTATAGGATCTTTTGGGACTTCCCCATTGGAGCAAGAAGACCAGATATGATTATAGAGGACAAAATAAACAAACAGTGTAAGATCATAGATTTTGTAATCCCCTATGATAGCAAAGTCACCAGAGATATCATAATCTAGCCAGAGAGCTGAGGAGACTGTAGAAGGCAAAGACAACAAATTTTCTTGTGATAAGTGGTGCACTTGACACAACACCCAAAATGCTACATAAAAGTCTAATAATGGTTTCAAATTTTGCCACAAGGGCAGCAATTTTAGGATAGG
Source organism: Octopus bimaculoides (assembly GCF_046866305.1). Taxonomy (NCBI): domain Eukaryota; kingdom Metazoa; phylum Mollusca; class Cephalopoda; order Octopoda; family Octopodidae; genus Octopus; species Octopus bimaculoides. The sequence goes on along the minus strand of NC_142930.1, from coordinate 75,167,868 downwards.
GGAAGTGTTGATTACATCAACCCCAGTGTTTAAATAGTACTTATTTTATTGACCCCAAAAGAATGAAAGGCAAAGTTGACCTCAGTGGGTTTTGAACTCAGAACGTAGCGACAGGCAAAATACTGCTAAGCATTTTGTCCAGTGTGCTAACGATTCCACCAGCTTGCCACCTTACCTAAAATTTTAATGATGATGATGATGATGATAATGATGATGATAATAATAATAATAATAATAATAATAATAATAATAATAATAATAATAATAAATGTTAGAATCAAAACTGGTGAGAGTTAATATTACCATAGCAATTATTACACAGACCATGCTAGCATTGAGATACTCTACTTTTCTTTTTTAAAAGTGGACAAAGACAAAGCTACAAGGATTAGATTAAAAAAAAAACTAGAAAGCTCTTCACAATGCAAAATACATACTTCCCTAAAGGTAGGCTCTATTTACCATAAAGGGAAGGAGGCAAAAGATTGTTAAATGCAGAAGACACCATCAGTGCAGCAATTTTAGGTCAGAAAACTATGTTGTGCATAAATGAAGAAAGAGTGTTTTTCTGGTGTTAGAAGTAGTCAAAGAAGTCACTGAAATAGTGAAAGAATTCAAGAATAGAAATATGAATCGTAGGACGAGTAGCTGGAAAGCATAAGAACTACATGGCTAAATCATGCCACAAACTGAGGATGGTGAAAATGAAGAGTGGCAACTGTGGCTGAGAAATGGACATTAAAACAAGAAACTTAATTGCGAACTGTAGTCACTCAGGAGTGAATTTGATGAAGACAAAAATTAATAAAAAGTCAATCAGGAAGCAAACACAGAATATTTGGAAAAGGGGATGAAAGTATATAATGTCTTTTAAGTATTTGCAGTAAAGTAGCACAAAAAGAGTTTAAATGTAGGCATGTCTGTATTGGTAAAAGAGTGCACTGAGATGTTAACCAGATTTGTGAATTTGAAGTAGCAGAAATATGATACAAGCATGAACCAGAGGTTGTCATGGTAAATGAAAATTACAAATTTCTCCAAAGAGATTGCTCATACTATTAAAGCAAAGAGATCAGATATGATCATGGAATAGAAGAGGAAGTGTAAGATCATTGATTTTTGCAATCCCATATGATGATAGTAGAGAGGATATTAAAAGATTGGTAGATGGGGACTCAATAATAGGCAATAAACCCCATCATACATACCAACTGTCATTGCTACAACAGTTATTCAGATGATCATTCTTGCATTAGTGGATAAGCCTTTTCTGGCACTGCATATCACCAGTGATTACTGTTCTTTGTCATCCCTTCTTAAAGATTAACATATTGAGATCAGTCTTCACTTTGTTTATGGCTCTCTAAGTATTCCCTTTCACAGAGTTCATCCTTTTCAAGTGCTTAACACTTCTTATACAACTAACATCTTTCGTACACATCACATGCTTGTAATAGTGTACCCTTCATTCTTACATACTATGTCTGTTTCCATTTATATTCAGCTTTTCTCTTATTTGTGTTCTGTTTTTCAGACCCATTAACATGTAAATCTTCCACATTCAAGGCCCAAGATATAGTATCACACTTTGTGCTGAAGCATCATGAGAATCTGAGTTTAACTTTCTAAGAGAAACCTTTTGTTACAAGAACTATAGTAATAAATAGCTCCTTGAACTTTTCCATTCCATTCTAAGTCTGAATTTTAAAAGAAATTAATCTACGCTGGATTGAGCTCAAAGCTCATGTCTAAGCTTAATATCATATCCACTTACACATTGAGTATCTCATATGCACACTTGTATGTATGCACCTCACATTTGTATATACACATTCATAGTAATTTTGTTCTTGACAAAGAACTTGATCTTTTCTTCTTGTATCATTAAACATTGTTTGAGGATACTCATAAAGTGTGTGCATTAGTGTTTTGTTAGTGTTTTTCTCTTTCTTATACCTTAGTTTTATTTTAATCTTCTTTCTATTTCTATAAATTTCTTGCTTCTCTATCTTTCTTTTATAACACCAAAATATGTTTCCCACATAGTCAGTCATCTAAGTACAAAGCATGTTCATTATTGCTTAATATTGATTAATCTGTGAAAGGAACCAATATTTTCAAGAGATGATTAGCAGTAGTTCAAACACTAACTTATATTTATCAGATGGCTTAGATATTGAATTATCCATCAATTAATAATATTGATTTATACTATTTATGGATTAACAATGTTATTTCTAACTTGCATTGCTTAGAAAAATATTGTGAGTGTCTGAAGTTAAAAACCAACAACTCAATAATGAAATTAACAGTTTCTAATTAGTATGCTTTATTAGAAGCTAATGTTTTAACAAACTTAATTCTAACCATTATTACTGGTTCAATTTATGGTAGACCACCAGACTCGTATGGGAAATCATGAAATAACATGTCTGATATTCTACTACTAAATCATTCTCTGGTCTTCATATTTTTATCATCATATTGTAAGCTGACTGCATGAGCTAGTTTTATTTCTGATAGAAGCCATTAGATATTGCTAAATGTTATTCTTCCCCACTCCTTATAAAATTTGTGGCCTGGTGTTTAAGTAAGAAATCAATAATAACCCTGGAAATATTTATATCATCAATTGAATGTGATAAGCTGACATATCTTTTCTGTGTGTTTCCATTTAAGAAATGCTAATCCCATAAGCTGGTACCTATCATTGCTTCATTTCATTAGCTGCACAGATATGAGTTGTTGAAGTAGTAATTCTCAGTCACTCTCATGTCATTACTGACATTATTAAAGTAACTTGTCTTGTTAAGCTAGAAGCTTGCTTCCTTTTGCCTCATGCCATCATGTTTGATACAAGGTTCTGGTTACTTGATATAACCAGCCCTGCACAGATTCACTTAGCCTATGCTTTAAAGAAGCCATTTCAGGTTTGCTTATTACTGCCACCAAATGCAAGAAGCTATCGTAATGGCTTCCAGAAATTTCTCAGTAACTGACATTGGATAGAATGTATAGTGTTTTTTTTTTTCTATACATCACAAAATGTTCTAAACATTAATGTAAGAATGATGTGTCTCTAGGTACTGCCTCAAGAATTACGCTGTTTGGCTTTCAATGTGAATTTTATTAAAGACCAAATAAGTATCACTATCATTTTAAAATCTATGAAAATAATTTTTCTTTACCTTATATTTGTCTCTGCATCATTAAATGCTTGGCAGCACAAAGCTGACAATTTGGTGTCTTTTGATTACCATGTCTGAATACTGAAGCACTACCTGATTAATCTCCTGCCAAGATTAATGCCTTGTCTGATCATATTAAGTATTGATTGAATATGAAATATTACTGATAACAAAAACAAAAAATCTTCTCACAGACAAGTGGGCACACACATTTACACATAATACGATAAGATATACTCAGTCATATTACCTTATATACACCCACCATCATTGCTGTCTGTGCAAGTCAAGTTTCCATTTGCTGAAAACTAAGAATGGTTTTATAATGATTTTGTGTATTTTTCCCCCCTCTCCTTGGTGTCATATCTTCACTGATAGATATATATCTAGCATAACTCCACTTACAATCTAAGTAAATATATGATCTCTGTTCAATAACACTTGCAAACAAAGCAGTTAGCAGATGTTCTATAAATGAAAAAAAATATAGAGAGAGAAAAAATGAAATGTTTTTATAAAACTTCTTTTAGTGTTTTTAGATGTAAAGTTGAAGGATACTCAATTTGTATATTCTGACATTAGTTTACTGAAGAAGGAAAAAAAATATCAAAACAACATTCCTGAAAGAAAGAGAAATGACAGGATGTTCTCAATGTTATTGATTTCTTTTGTCAATCATTATTGTAACCCAGAGCATAATCTCTCATGAAAGAACTGGTTTCAAGAATATTTTTTTGTTATTATCTTCAAATTATTCTTCAATAATTTTGGAAATCTCTCATTCATTCTACACTTTGATACAAATCAAGTGAAAATGAAGTAAAAACAAGGATAAATATTAAAATGTTTCTGCTAATTTCCTCTCTTCCATTTTATCTATTTATTTATTTTTTTTACCATTTTCATTTTATGATTTTTTTTCTTTTTGAAATAAATGAGGGCTGTTCAACTAATTGATTTTGACTAATTACTTAACAATTCAACCATGAAGTTGAGAAAACAGATTTAACCTTAACTGGCTAAAATATATCTTCATTGATTTTTCAAATGTTGATTTGCTGATGCTAGTGTAATCCCGGCTGGTTTGTGGAGATTAATTCCACTTATCTGCCTATATTTTTGGTTGTCAATGTGTTTGTTGTCACCCAAATGATAAGTAGACAGATTCAATTAATTTTAGTACTAATTAACAGAGTTGTTAGAGCACTCAGAATGATTTGCAGCTTCTGGCATTCTGAGTTCAAATCTCAGTCAACTTTGCCCTTCAGCCTTCCAAAAGTTCTAGTCTAGTGTGATGGACCTGCGAAATTGCAAGTATGTTAAGCAAGTCACCTTGAAATATTTATTCCAGTTCTCTGCATTCTGAGTTCAGATCATGCTAAGACCTGTTTATGTCGTAGATTTCATTCATTGCCTGGTTTAACACCGCCATTGCCATCATTGCCACTACCACAAACACCTGGTCCTTAGGTTCCTATAACAGAGCCCACTCTATAGTAAGCATTAAGTCAGATCTCTAATTTGAAGATGATACCTTTCTCTCTCCTTCCAACTAGTCTCATTGTCCCAATAAAAAAATCAGGGGAACTTCCCTTCTCTCCTGACTAAGTACAAAAATAAAATGTGCAGTTCACAACATCAGTTTATTTCTAGGTAAAGAGAAATAAAAAGAGTGGCATTCTAAAACATTATTATGAGAATTTAAACAATTAGACAGTTAAACTTTTAACCTTTTAGCATCCTGAGATACTTATCTATTCATATTGTTTTGAATTAATCATAATTTTTCTTATAGCTTTCAGATTTTTATGAGATAATTGTTAATTTTTAGAATGATATTGTAGGGTAGGTGCAAGGAGCCAGATCTGGCCAGTTTGAACATGAAACAAGTAGAATGGTTTGGCTGGATATGGCTGATTTGAATGCTAAAGGGTTAAACTGTCATATCTTTTAGCATTCAAACCAGCCATATCTGGCCTAAATATTCTACCTCCTTTATGTTCAGACCAGCCAGATCCAGCCTCTCACATCTAATCTAAAATTTCATTCCTAAAGTAAAGAGTCACATCACAGAAATCTCACAGCAAATGCATAGCTAATTAAAAACTACATGAATAAATAAGCATTATGTTTGACTGAGTACTCTGAATACTAAAGGGTTAAGCAGTTAAACAGTCTCATTGTTAGACAGCTGTTAGAAAAATATAAACAGTCAGAGATTTAAAGTGGGTGACCTAAGAAACTGGTGACCATTTATGGTTAGCAAAAATTAATTCATAAAAGAAATTACAGAAGATGCTTCCCTCATCATAGCAATTAAACTTATTGAACTTTTCTTCAATTTCTCTTAATGATTTAGACATTCAACGTATTGGATACTTAAACTTATGTATTTCAGCTAGTAAACATTTGAGCTGCTAAACATTGAAATAGTTACACATTTAAACAATTACATGTTTAAACTGTTCAAATTTTGAATAGCTAAACATTTGAACTGTTAAACATTTAAGTTGATCAACACTTAAACTTAGACATTTAAATAGCTAAACATTTAAACAGTTATATATTTTAAAAGTTACACATTTAAAGTTCAGCATTATGTGATTGATAAGAAATTCATCCAGTAAGTTGATCCTCTAAATTTATCTTATAAGTGGTGGTGGTGGTTGTGGTAAAGGCTGTGGCAGTGGCAGCAGCAACAGTTGTAGTATTTGTTGTTGTTGCTGTTGCTGCTGATGCTGTTGTTGTTGCTGTTGCTGCTGATGCTGTTGTTGTTGTTGTTCAGGCCCAAATCTGCCTTGATTAAACAGGCTTATGATCAAAGATATTCCAGCTAAAACAATCCTATCAGTCTTGGGAAATGCAGCACATTATTTAATGTATGATTAATGTATCATTATTTATTGTATCATTGTATAAGATGGCAAGTTGTGATATGAGGGAGATTGGATCGGCTGCTATTTTTAGCATGTTGAACAATCCTATAGAGGCTTTTTTATGAGTTTTGACTGGAGATGGAATAAACTTAGCAGGTTCAGAAACACTCACTTCTTACACAAACAACAGAAGAGACAAGAGAAAAGTTACTGATTCATGATGTATGAAAGTGCAAAGATTGATGATATTGGAGGCTTTGTCAACAAGATAAATGGCTGTTTCTGTAAGTGATGCTCATTGTTTCAGCTTAGTCAAGAAGAGCTGAGACTTCTGAGAGTTAGTTTTAGCCAAAAAGTTCCATCCATCATGATATCTGAGAGGAAAAGAAAGTGTTTAAGATATTACATTCTGTTTTACTGTTGGAAGTCAGAAAAAAAAAGAAGAAAAGAAAAGAATAGAAAAAAGAAAAATCTAAGAACTTCTCAATAAAAAATAAAATGGAGAAATTTGAGACAGTATAGGAATTTTGCCTTGAGATATATAGTGTTATGTACACTGATCTGCCTTGTCTACAAGTACAATGTAGTGCCTATAGCAGGAATTGAATTCATGTCCTATTATTTCTGTCCTATTAATTTAGTTCTTTGACCATTGAATTACTATATTTCACTGTCACTTCCTGCTTATTGTTAAACAGAATATCCAACTGTAAGACAAGATATGTTTAAACGAAGTGTTCAAATTTCTGTAGAGATATGTGCAACTCATACTAATGTATATTTCCACATCATATCTATATAATAAAAAGGATACAATTTCACATGATGCAATAACTTAAATGACTTCATCCCATCTGCAGTGCTTTAACATTATTTAATTTCATATACATAATATATCTTTTATCTTTTACTTATTTCAGTCATTGTGTGGCATACTGGGGCAACACCTTGAAGGATTTTAGTTGTTTTTTTTTTAAATCTGGTTTATATTCTATTGATTTCTTTTTCTGTTTAAAAGCAGAGACATAAGCTAACACTAGCTATCAGGCAGTCTTCCAGGGCCTATAAAGGGCATACACACAGCCCCTTTCTCCAAGCCAATTCATTTATGAAAAGAGAAAGCTTCCAATATCATCAATCTTTGCACTTTCATACATTATGAATCAGTGATCTTTCCCTCATCTCTTTTATTGTTTTGCAAGAGGTGTGTGTTTCTGAACCTGTTAAGTTTATTCCACCTCCAGTCAAAACTCAAAAATTCCTGAAAATTTACATCAGCCACAGGCTGGCTTTGAGCTAAAACTTCATCTAGACAAGAAGGGCAGTAATGCCTCTTAAGTACCAAACCACTAGTACAGATATACGTAGCTAAGCACATTGCTACCCTTTGTTTAGAAATAAAGGTTTCTGGTTCAAATCTATCTAGGACCATGTTCGTATTCATGAATATACATATTCAACTAAAATAGTTGAATAGCAGTTGTAAACTGATCAAAACATAATGAAGATATACATATTATATATATATACACTCTAAAGATGAGGATAATAGTCTGAAAAATTTTAATAATCTTAATAACAAATAATCTCAGAGATTTAGACATTTAGAGAATTGAAAATGTCTACAACAAATTTATGTATGGACTGCAGAGTTAACTAAAGCTTCACTTGTAAGTGGAAGTCATATTCATATAATTTTCCTGATTAATCTCGTTGTATATTTTTCACTCCAAAGAAGTAAGCTGCTTTAATCTAGCAGTTTCTTTTCTTTTGAAAACATTTTCTTTTTTCTCTGATTTTATTTTTTAATAATAGAAACTTTGTAAAAAGAAAGCACAATACGTTTAACAAGTAATGAAATAATCATATATTATACATTGAATGTGTTATGAATTGAATCGAATAATATTATATGTTATCTTCTGTTTGTAGATCCGAGATGCTGTTCAAGGTAGAGGGGGGAACAACACGCATATAGAGAAAGAAGTCCTTGAAGTGTGGGACAGACTTTACAAGAGCTGGTTTGATCGGGTAAGTTCCTACTTCATAAATGATTTATAATGACTGAATTACCAAAATATTTCAGTTCACTGCAATTATTAATCTTTTGCAAAGTGCTCAGCATCATTATTTTCATCAATATATTTAAAAATTTTAAACTTAAGAATTTTTCTTGAAACTGTTTGTGAAAAATAAACTGTTTTTGTAATAAAACAGCCATTATTGTTAATATATAAATAAACAAGATGATTTACACCTGATCTGTTTATACTAAGACTGTTGGGGTGAAGTTTACATTGCACCATATTTGTTGGGGTTGAGATTATCTGCATGTCAGATGTATTGACAGAGATTATTTTCAAACTAGATCTGTTGGACTAATGCCCAGCATTTCACTCAAAAAGAAAAGTTAATCCAAATGAGATCACTATGGAACAAAAAGGAATGACATTGGATTGGATTGGCTACAGCTTACATTGGATAAATGATGCACTGAATATGGTGGAAACATTTTCTCACAATGCAATTTTAATAATAAATGTAGTCATATCATCATAATATTTTGTAACCTTACAACACTGCAACGCCTGTAGGTCACAAAGTTCTGAAAGAAATCAAATAAATCATTGAGTCAAAATGTATTTTTATAAAAATAAATATATTTCCATCTATTTTCTTTAGGCTTGTCATAAAGCCAAACTAATCCTAAAATTTCACAATTGACTTCAGGATCCTAATATTTCATGTTAACTCATTAATCTTTGTAAAGTTTAGATGATGTATGCTTTTTAATTTACATGCCATATAGAATTTAACTTTGAAATTATTTTTACCTCAAACTGATAGCTATCAAAATATTCCTGCCATCTAATGAATTGAAAAATTAACATGGCAAAACAAAAAAATGTATGAATAATTGATGAATCAGCAACTCTGTCATAAGACTATTAATTTTCTGTGCATGATTACATATTTTTAATGATTTGATTGAATTTTTTAAAAAAAGTGTAACAGTATCATAGATCTGCTTTTCTTTTCTTAGTTTTTCCCACTATGATCGGAAACTAATTTGGGCATTTTACTTAAGTTGTGCTTTTCTAGTGAAGCAAATACACACTTTAGAGATTTCTGATCAAATTAGATTGCTGAAGGAAAAATATTCATTAAATTATCGATATGACACTCTACTAATTAGAATTGATTGTGTTTGGTACAGATGGAGTCAGTAGTATTAATACAACTACACCCCACTGTACAACTAAAGGCAATTGAAGGAACTTGTAAGCTTATGTTTCTGTATGTTATCTTAGATTAGTTTCATTTTTTTTTTTCACTTCTTTAAACTTGAACCAACTTGTTATCACTGTACCCAGAACACCATAAATTTATAGGTGATTTCTTAAAGAGAAATGAGAGTACAGCCACCATAGAAAGGTGATGAAAGATTGTTAAAACTGTGAGAGATTAGAATTGAAATACAGTGAATGTAAGAAGATTCCAAATGAATGCCATTTAGAGGAAGAATGTTGAAAATGAAATTAATATATTGACTTGAAAGGTATAGAGATCATAGATAAGAAGGGTGGAGAACATGTATATAATGTCAGTGAAGGTGAGTTTTCTAACCTTGTTGGGTTTTTTTATGCTTCTTCTGTACACAATGAAAGATGGTAATCAACAACTGCTTGAGACGAAAATATTTTCTCAACAGATATTCATGGCTGTTTTGATTAGGTTGTAGAAATATGGTTTCCATGATACATCACTTGAAATTTTCAGATTTATCATCATCATCACCACCACCATCACCATCACTATCATTTAACATGTTTGTTTACAACCATCACATGATATCAAGACAAGAATATGCACAAACCAGCCCCCACCCAACACACACACAATAGATTTCTTTCAGTTTGCCTCTACCAAATCCATTCACAAGCTTTGATCAGCCTGGAGCTATAGCAGGAGACACTTACCCAATGTGCCATGCAGTGGGACTGAATCCCAAACCACATAGATGGGAAGCAAGAGCCTTAATCACATAGCCACATCTATGCCTCCACTTAGCAACCGAAAAGTTCAGCTTTAAGTTGGCATTTAAGTGATGAAGAATTTTGCCTGAAGACAAGCTGTATCTAAAATAGCTCCATTTCTTCTAGCATTACACATAAATATTTTTTCTTATTTCATTTTCCAACATAAGAAAGTATTAAAAGGATTGTTAAAGAAAACTTAATCTGTAAAATTTACTTTTTACATAGTTGGAAATCACACAAAATAGACTTGTGATAAAATGTAATCTGAATTGTTATAGAAAATTTCCAAGAGCTGCAGCTATCAATGTTGTAGGGAAATAAGCAGAAATATGAATAGTTAACCTACATAAATTGTAAGAAATTGATTTTAACCAATTCAAATGGAAAGAAAAACTTTTATTAATGGTGATATTAATAAATAGATGCTGACCAATTTACTTCCAGCAATTACACTATTGTTGTCATACAATTTTGAATTTAACAGTATTTAATTCATCTTAGGCAGATATGGCATTTTTGTTTCTAATATGAACATCTTTATAGAAGATAATTTCACTGATAATAATGAAATATTATATTTCTGAAATTGTTAGATATAGCTTTAATGTAATTTAGCTTCAGTTTAATAATGTGTTTTTAGCTCCAGGGAGCACTTTATTCTGATTCCCTATTAACAAATGATAAAATATCACATATCAACAATAAATGCAGAAGTTTCATTACAGTATGTGGAATAAGTTTATAAAGAGTTGAGTAGATTTATCACTTAGAACAAATGGAATGGATCCATTGATGAGAGGAAATAAAGAAGTTCCATTACAATAAATAAACAGCTTTCTCAAAATATAATAACTGTATTAAAATAAATTGAAAGAATTGAATGTAGTAAATGAAACAAATCTTTAATGGAAAATAGAATACTGTTATATTACTACTAATAGAATTATAGTGTTATTATTGTAAGAAGAAAATACATAATTTTCACTTTATATCATGGATCTATTTCATTTTATGTGATGGATCCATTGCAGTTAATGTGGTAGCTCTAGTGAACTCATTGTAAGAAATAAGATGGGTCTATTGCAGTTAGTATAATGGATTGGTTACAGTTAATGTTAAGAATCTCTTGTAGTTAATGTGATATATCCATTGCAGATAAAATAGTAGATCCATTGCAGTGAAGTAATCAGTCCTTTGCATTTGATATGCTGGGGCTATGACAATTAAAGAGGTCAATCCATTGCAGTTAATTTAAGGAATCCATTTCAATTAATATGACAGATTTGTTATCATTAATATGATGAATACATCTATGTTGTACAGTACAACTAATGACAATTGAAAGAACTTGTAATCTTGTTTTCTTCACAGTTAATATTCATGGATTCATAATAGTTAATATGATGGGTCTGTTACAGTTGTTATAATGAATCCATTACAGTTAATATAATAAATCTATTGCAAGTTATGTAATGGATACATTGCAGTCAGTGCAATGGATTCAATGTGATGTATGTGACCTAAATGTGATGGTGCTAAACATTTGTTAATACAATATATATTCATGCTCTTTTGTTAAATGTTATAGTTTTATTGATGTTCAATTTGTTTTCTTTATTCCTACCACCAGAATAACACAAATCTTGTTGATAAGCCTGAGATATTGGCTGGAGGGAACTTAACTGCCTTATGGAGCCTGGCATCCAAACGAAGTGGCTTTGTCATCACAGATGTTATAAACTTTGCTAAATCTAATATTGGAACCTTGATGTCGGTAAGAACCTTTCATTATATGATTGGTTTCCTGTATCTGATACTATGTATTATTTTGATGATAACATTTATGATATTTGACAGAATCATCTAAATTTATCACTGCATGAAATCGTCTTATATATTAGAGTAATAAAAATAAGATATCATTGTTCAGCAATAATTAACTGAAATGAAGTTCTACCTTGGCAGCAGAACAATAGACAGAATGAATACATCATGATTCTTAGACCAGCCCTCATCAAAGTTGACTATCAATTATTCATTTCTGCAAGTTTCAGAACAATCTTTCATTCATACCATTGTTTCTATTTTCTTCCATCCTAATTATGTGTGTCTTTGTACAGGTATGTATGTGTGTGCATATGTGTGTGTGTGTGTGTGTGTGTGAGAGAGAGAGAGAGAGAGAGAGAGAGAGAGAGAAAGAGAAAACCAAACCTCTATGTTACTAGTAGTCAGGGACTATAGTTATTGCTATGGTGCACTTGAAATATGTCATAAATTGAGAGGAGAGTTCAAGAGTGGGGTGTTCAAGAGGGCCAGCATTCTAGAGAGGATGTGTAGGGATTAATAGAGCCTGGTGGAGCTGAACACAATATGAGTATCGAGAAGAGGAGAGATAAGTGTGTTGAGAGTGCCTGGATAAGAGTGGCAAGAGACTCATATGTTTATCTTTGCTGTATTAAAAATTGACCATCTTAGCATGATATATTTTTATTTACAGTGATCAAAATTGACCATCAGATTATAATTATACCTTTATATTTTCAGTGGTTAAAATTAATGATCTGAATGTTGTAATTATATTTCTATTATTGCAATGATCAAAATTAACCCTCAGATTAAAATAACGACATATTTATCTTTACAATGATCAGAAGTTAAAATTAACCATATGTAATGTACCATTACACATTATGATGATACATTTAATTCTTCACTGGTCAGCATCGACCATCATAGTATAGGGGTTTTGATTGATTTTGAATAAAAGAGGGTAATAATATCTTTATCTTTATGGTGGTCAAGACTGACATTCAGATTCTAATATCTTTAAATATTTAATGGTTAAACTTGATCTTCAGGTTATAATCATGCCTCTATCTTTTCAGCGGTTAAACTTGACCATCTTAGTGAAATTTTGTCTTTACAATGGTCAAAGTTGACTATCAGATGGAGTGATATCTTAATTTCAGTTCAAGCAAATGATTTGATTTGAGATCAAGAGTTGAAATATAAAGGATTGCAGCATGGAGGACACAAATTAGCTATTCAAAAACACATGAAGACTGTTAGCTTCACTTAATCGTTTATTATTAGGTCTCAAAATTTTCATTGCACTAACAGAATTCCACTGGATTTCTGTGAAATAACATTAGTAAGCAGGTTGCAGTTAGTGTGACAAAAAATTTGGCACAAAATAATAAATGCTTAAGGTAATAAATGTTAAGTTAACAGTCTATGTATGATTTTGAATGATTGATGTACGTCTTTCATACTGCAATCGATGTACGAATTCCATATCCAAATTAAAATTCACCATAAGAGTGTAATGATATATTTATCTTTGTTCATGTTTTCTTCTTTTATCCATAATCTATGACTGAAGAGAAGTTGGACAGCATTGTTGAAGAGAACAGTAGTGTTAACCACAAACATAGAAGTCTATGTAGAGAGAAAACTTCACTACAGTCACTATTATAATCACTACTATAACTTCATCATGTGAATTTTATTTCATAACTATTATAACTTCATTACTATTATTGTTAGTATAAATCACCATAATAACTTTATTATATTTGCAAATGCAATCACGATGATTTCATTATGTTCACCGTTTAAGCTTCATTATAATTACAATTGTACCTTGGATACTATGTTACTGACAGAATGAATGACTTCTTGGCATGCAAGAGGCAAAGCCTCAAGTACCTGTAATAATATACTTACTATTGCTTATAATTTCACAATGATGACTTTATTTTACCTTTTGATTGGTTTCATTCTACTCACCTGTGATTATGCTGGGCCTTATTACAGTAATTATAACTGCAGTACAGTCACTACTATGATATTTAACTATTATAACTTGAATATAATCATAATTGAGGTCACTATTATGATCAAAATTTAACTTCATTAAGGCTGTTGTTATGGATACTAATATCAATGCTGATTAAATATTTCTAAGGTAATGTTTTAAATTCAAAAATGATATCCTATTATTATTATTATTGCTTTTTAAAAATATTTAATCTTCTGTATTACTATCATCTTCTATAATACTGGTTTTCCCCAGTTATGACTTTTATTGTGATATTATAACATTTCTATTATCAGTGTTTTAATATTGATTAAGGCAGCAAGTTGGCAGAATTGTAACTGTGTCAGGCAAAATGTTCAGCAGCATTTCATGCATCTTTATGTTCTGAGTTCAAACTCTACCAAGGTCAACTTTGCCTTTTATCCTTTCAGGGCTGAGCACTAGGGTCAATATAATATACTTACCCCTCTCCTGAACTTGCTGGCCTTGTGCCAAAATTTGAAACCAATATTATGATACTGATAACAGAAAAGTTATAACTATTATAACAACTATTAGATAAGTAGTGTAATTATTATAATTGTTATATTATTTTGTACATGTTGTTATTCTTGTACACCATATGGGACAGTCTCTGATACTGACACTATGACACTTTCCTTGTGACATACATTTGTGACACTGTTCTATTGTCACATACATTTGTGACACTTTCTTTGTTACATACATTTGTGATACTGTTCTATTGTACACACTGTGACATCCTCTCTATTGTATACAAGAGTATGAGATGTTTTGGTGCCACCTATTTTGGACAATTATTATTATTATCAAGCATTTTAACGTCTCTCTCTCTCTTTCTCTTTCTCTCTCTCTCTTTCTCTTTCTCTCTCTCTCTCTCTCTCTCTCCTTCTTCCTCTCTCATTTTAACATTTCTCTTGTCTTCTCTAACCCCTATCTCCCACTCTATCCCTCTCTCTTTCTTCCTGTGTGTCTCTCTCTCCCTCTTTCTACATCTCTCCCCCTCTCTCTTTCACTCTTTCCTTCTCTCTCTCTCTCACTCTTTCCTTCTCTCTCTGTGCCTGTATCTCTCTGTATCTCTCTTCCTTTACTCTTTCTCCCTCTCTCTCTTTGCCTACCTGTCAGCCTCTTCCCCCCTCTCACTCTCTCTCCATGTGTATACTTCTGCACACACGTGTATGTGTCTGTCTATTTGTCTTCATCAGCAAAACATACTATCACCAACACAGGTTGAATGTTCCATTAACCATGCCAAATTATCAATGTTCAAATTGCCACATCCAATCATCTCAGTCCCTACACATACTGTAGCACTATCTCTGCTACACCATCTTAGTTATATACACTCTCGTGCTGTCCTTGTTATACATATTGTCTCTGTCGTACATATTGTGACCTGTCTTCAGTGTACATACTGTTTTGCTGTCTTTGTTGTACACACTGCAACACTGTTTCTGTATCAGTGCATGGGACCAACCCACGTCTGATATTTGATGTGAGCTTTACTCATTCATTGTGTAAAAGGGAGTGGAAGTTCAATAATAAGGTGTGGCTGTGCTGTAAGAAGCTTGCTTCTCAACCACATGGTTCTGGGTTCAGTCCCATGGTGTAGCACCCTGGACAAGTGCCTTTTCCTATTGTCTTGGCCAACCAAAGCCTTATGAGTGGATTTGGTAGAGGGAAACTGGAAACTGAAAGAAGCCTGTTGTATATATCATCATCATCATTTAACATTCGTTTTCCATGCTGGCATGGGTTGGACGGTTTGATTGAAAACTGGTAAGCTGGAGAGCTGCACTAAGTTCTAGTCTGGTTTGGCATGGTTTCTACAGCTGGATGCCCTTCCTAATGCCAGCCACCCCAAGAGTGTAGTCGGTGCTTTTTATGTACCACTGGGTGCCAATTACGAAACACTTGTATTGGCCACAACTGCAATCTCACTTGGCTTGACAGGTCTTCTTAAGCACGGTATATTGCCAAAGGTCCTTGTCACTTGTCACTGCCTCCATGAGGCCCAAAGTTCAAAGAGTGCTTTTTACGTGCCACTGGCCCAGGTGCAAGTTATGTGACACTGGCATTGGCCATGACTATGATTTCACTTGGCTTGATGGGTCTTCTCAAGCACAGCATATCGTCCAACATTTGAAGGATGCTTTTTACGTTCCAGTAGCCCAAGTTCGAAAGGTGCTTTTTACATGTCACTGGCCCAGGTGCCAGTTATGTGACACTAACATCAGCCATGACTACAATTTCACTTGGCTTGATGGGACTTCTCAAGCATGGCATATTGCTAAAGGTTGCAAACACTTGTTATTGCCTCCATATATGTGTGTGTGTGTATGTGTGTGTGTATGTGTGTTTGTATGTGTGTGTGTGTGTGTGTGTGTGTGTGTGTGTCTATCTGTCTGTCTGTGTTTTTTTGTGTCTGTGTTTGTCCCCCACCACCAGTTGACAGCCAGTGCTGCTGTGTTTACATCCCCATAACTTAGTAGCTCAGCAAAAATGACCAATAGTATAAGTACTAGGCTTTAAAAAAATAAGCACTAGGAATGATTCATTCAACTAAAAAATAATTCTCTAAGGCAGTACCCCAGTATGGCCGTAGTCTAATGACTAGAAGAAGTAAAAGATAAAAGGTAGGTAATGTTTAAACTTTTAAGCATTTAGACTACTCTGTCAAATGTGATACTTATTTATTCATGTTGTTTTGAATTAATCATGGATTATCTCACAGTATTGAGATTTTGATGATGTGATTGGATGATTTTTTAATGACATTGTAGGATAGGTGTGAGAGGCCAGATCTGGTCAGTTTGATCATGAAACAGGTGGAATGTTTGGGCCAGATATGGACGGTTTAGATGCTAAAGAATTTAATCTTGAACTATTTCATTTAAAAGTATGTGAAAAAATTAACCTTTATGATTTTTTTTTTATCTGGAATGATTATAGAAATGATAATCATAGTAACAATCATCAATACCAGCACCATCACTGTCATCATCATTATTTCATCTTCAGCACCTTCATGGTCATTATCATTATTAATATGACTAGTTTTATCCTTATTATTTTGTCATTATAATCGTGATGGGGAATCTCTTCATTTCATCGTTATCGTCATCATCATCATCATAACCATCACCATTATTTACTTTTGGAACTTAGCAGTGAAATTTTTAAATAACTCTGTATTATGAATCCTGGTTCTTTTAATGAAATATGATAGACATATAAGGAACGGCTAATCTCTCTCTCTCTCTCTCTCTCTCTCTCTCTCTCTCTATATATATATATATATA
The DNA here is from genome assembly GCF_046866305.1 of Octopus bimaculoides. Lineage (NCBI taxonomy): Eukaryota > Metazoa > Mollusca > Cephalopoda > Octopoda > Octopodidae > Octopus > Octopus bimaculoides. The sequence continues at coordinate 75,150,621 of NC_142930.1, read as the reverse complement.
TATATATATATATATATATTAATAGTTATCGCCAAGCCAACATGGCAGTCCCAAAATTAGGACGAAAGCTGCCGTGAATTAGCTCCAAGAAGCCATCGCCTCTAGCTAGCTATGTGACACACGAAACCTGTGTCCTTTATAACCTTCGAACAGGGGAGGTCAGCAGTGTCACCCTGCTGGTTTGGCATCTGCAGACTAGTTTCAGGGTGTTGCCCCTTGTCAATGCAGAGCAGCCAAGCCCTAGCCAGGCGGCGCTGCTGACTATCTGTTCGAAAGTTATTTATCTAATTTCAGTGGAATCTATCCACTGGTTTTCAGAAATAGAGTTATTAATATTTCTAAGTCTCTCTAAAGGAGACTACGACAGCGGTACTGGAAATTAATAGTTATCGCCAAGCCAACATGGCAGTCCCAAAATTAGGACGAAAGCTGCCGTGAATTAGCTCCAAGAAGCCATCGCCTCTAGCTAGCTATGTGACACACGAAACCTGTGTCCTTTATAACCTTCGAACAGGGGAGGTCAGCAGTGTCACCCTGCTGGTTTGGCATCTGCAGACTAGTTTCAGGGTGTTGCCCCTTGTCAATGCAGAGCAGCCAAGCCCTAGCCAGGCGGCGCTGCTGACTATCTGTTCGAAAGTTATTTATCTAATTTCAGTGGAATCTATCCACTGGTTTTCAGAAATAGGGTTATTAATATTTCTAAGTCTCTCTAAAGGAGACTACGACAGCGCCGCCTGGCTAGGGCTTGGCTGCTCTGCATTGACAAGGGGCAACACCCTGAAACTAGTCTGCAGATGCCAAACCAGCAGGGTGACACTGCTGACCTCCCCTGTTCGAAGGTTATAAAGGACACAGGTTTCGTGTGTCACATAGCTAGCTAGAGGCGATGGCTTCTTGGAGCTAATTCACGGCAGCTTTCGTCCTAATTTTGGGACTGCCATGTTAATGATATTTTTTGTAAGTTAGTAATATTTCACGACTTTTCATTCCTTCCATCCTTTAACAGCCATTGTCCATGCTGGCAGGGGTTGGACAGTTTGACAGAATTCAGTAGGTTTGGGGACTACATTGTATTCCAATATTTGTTTTGGCATGCTTTCTACTGCTGGATGTCCTTCCTACTACCAACCACTTTACAGAGTGTACTGGATACTTTTTTTTCTTGACACTTGCACTAGTTAGATCACATGCAGCATACAAGACAAAGATCCCCTCTGACTGAGTGGAGCTATAGTAAAGAGGAAGGCTGTTTTATGTTACATGAGGGGTTAAAGTATAAAAGGAGGGAGAAGAACAGAAGAGGTTACTTGCTGTAAAAAAGCTACATGGATACCCCCATTATAGAAGAGTGGGTGGGAGTAGCTGGAATGGAGCTGGAAAGAGAGATAAAATAATGCTGAAAATACACTAGAACTTTTTCTCTGTCTATTTGTTATTTTTTAACATTTCTAGTTCAAATTACTCAATTTAAATCTTTTGAAATCATTTCCCTCTTTTTATCTTCATTCTCTATGCCTTTTCCCTTTTTCACTCCTTTCTTGTCACCTCTTTCTCTTCCCTTTACCTTTTCGTTTCAGCTTTCTTTTTATGTGTGCTTTCTGAGTTCCAAAATATTCTATAGGGTTGTGTGTAATAAACTCTGCTCATCACTTTGTTCCTATAAGACAAAATATTATTCTTGAGGGCACATTTTTAACTATATTATTTGTGTCTCTTCACAAGGCAAAATTTGGTTGTATTCAAAGGTCATGTTTTTATTAACCATTTTAATAGTACAGAGGTTTTTTTCTGCAATGAGTAAATCTGATTTGATTGGTCATTTGAAGATGAACTTGCTGAAAGTATTGATAACCACTTTAAACAGAAAATTTATAGATACATCCTAAATAAAAAAAAGGAAGCAATGAATGCATTGAGAAACATAAAGAATGCAAGCTGATTAATAGTCTCAACACTAGTGAATTCAATACTTTCCACTTTGTCATAGACTAGCCAGCAGGTAGCAAGCTTGTCATTTTATGTGTAAATCCTATATCTGTATGAGATGAAAGAAAAATCATGAGAGGAATTGCATTGGTATGTTATGACATGACCTAATCAATGCGTGAGCACAACACTTTATTGAATTCCTGCCTCTGGAAAAATCTTAGAACTTAAATGTAATTTTTTTTTTTTTATGTGGCTTGTTATTAATCAGAGATTAAAAATAAATATAGATGCACATATCTTACTTATTTCATTGTTAACTTCAAAGAGTGATTGATATCAGCTTGTCAAATTGCCTGCCAGTATGTAGGCATGCATATATATATATATATATATATATATATATATATAAAATGAGTGGTACAATGTTTGTAAGGTTAAAGTGGTGGAATGGTCAGTAGACCACATTGGTCTAGTTAAAAGTTTGATACAACAGCTATGTTGTTCCCATGGGCAAGGCATGCACTTTTAGTCTCTTAAGTGGTTGAGTGGTTACCATTAGAAAAGAATACATCTAACGGTAAATGTTCAAATCTGCAAAAATAAATTTTGGAAAGTGATAGCTTAGTTGGCATGAAAGGTTTTGTTCTGAACTATAAAAATAAAAAAAAAGAAGTGAATCATGATGATATCACCTATTTTATAATCAGTGCTGCTGCTATGTCATAAAGATAAAATAATGTTTGCTAATAACACTTAGAAAACTCTGGAAATAAGCACCAACAACTGAAAAAATGGAGGGCTGTACAGTTAGCTTTTTAGTGTAACAGATTATAATTTTTATCATCTTGTCATAGACTTAAAACTATGTCTGCATTTGGAAATTCTGCATTTGAGTGTAGCTGGCTGGTGGTTTCATGTCATACTTTAAACTTCATTCACTCAGTGAATAACTGTTGTAGATAAAACAAGTTTATCAAATGCTACAGGTTAGAAATACATAATAATTTGTATGTTTATGAGATCAATAAATTAATTTTAGATGATATGAAAAGTATTTTATTAAACAAAATTGTAAAAGATGAATAATGCTTTTGAACAAGCAGAAATATTTTTCATAACATTATGAAATGAAATTAAAATGAAAATAATGAGATTTTATGTGTATGTATAAAAGGTGTGTGTGTGTGTGTGTGTGTGTGTGTGTGTGTGTGTGTGTGTCTGTGTGTGTGTGTGTGTGTGTATATATGTATATATATGTATGTATATATATATATATATATATGTATATATATACTTATTTGTTATTAAATATTATATTGTGTATGTTAAAGATGTATACACTGCACACATAGACACACATGCACACGCACATACACACATATATGTATATATAGAGAGAGATATATAGGTATTTGAAAGTGTAGGATATATATATATATATATATATATATATATATTCATAAGCTTTACATTTATGCATTTAGCCCTTTTTGTATTATGTATTAAATTCTTTTTATGAATGTATACACATACACATGCATACACATACACTCATACATATAAGCTTTGCACATTTAGCCTTTTTTTGTATCAGGTATCAATATATATATATATATATATATATATATATATATATATATATATATATATATATATATATATATATATATATATATATATATATATATATATATATATATATATATATATATATGTATGTATGTATGTGTGTGTGTATGTATATATATATATATATATATACATATATATATATATATATATGTATGTATGTGTGTGTGTATGTATATATATATATATATATATATATATATGTATATATATATATATATATATATATATATATATATATATATATATATATATATATATATATGTATGTATATATATATATATATATATATATATATATATATATATATGTATGTATATATATATATATATATATATATATATATATATATATGTATGTATATATATATATATATATATGTATATATATTTATATATACATATATACAAATATATATATATATGTATATATATATATATATGTATATATATTTGTGTGTGTGTGCAATTCCATACATTTGCATATTTTTATGCGTATGCTTCTGTTTAGAAATAAAAAGTACAAACTATTCAATATAGAATGTAGATTGCATTTACTTTGTCATACACTCTTCAAATAGCATTTAATCAAATGGAACCTGTAGTAATAATAAAGAAACATTAGTTTGGGAAAACAAGTGTGTGTGTATGTGTGTGTTTATGTAAATATGATACATCCTTTCATTTATGTATGTTTGGTTGATCAAATGAGTTGAAAATCTATTTACCAGTTTCGTATTGCACTCTTCATAGTTTCTTATGATGTAGAAAGAAGGTATGGCATATGTTCTATACTAAATGAAGACAGTAGATTAACTGAGCTTCCCTGTCAGACATGAAGTCATCTTCAAAGTGGAAGTGTTAAAGGCCAAGGTTAGTATGTGAAAGAGAAAGTAGGTGAACACCACACAGCACTAGACAAAAATAACTTGATTAAAAAAAAAGTCATAATTGAATCTCATACAATTATTGCACTAATACCAACTATTGATAAGCAAATAACTAATGTTTCTAAGATTCTAGCATTCTTCAATAACTCTATTGACACATATGTGCACAAAACAACAAATAACACCCCTCCAAACCAATTTTTAAAAAATCAAATTTTTGACTAAATATACGCTAATTATTTCTCATATAGCCATCTATATTCAGCAAGACCTTTTTGACACACAAAGAAATTCTTATTACTTATGTGTATTCATATATTTTTGTATGTGTATGTATAAAGGAAACATATTGAATATAAACATTATTTCTATCAAAATACAGAAATAACTATAACTACATTAATTACAATGGATACTATAAAAAAAAAAAAAAAAAGAAATAGATAAATGCTTTATGGGTGCCATTTCAAGCTTTATACCAAGATGCTGTCAGCAACAAGAAATTTGGCATGCAGGTAGGAGTCTATCAGAACTCAGTTCTCATCTCCCACCCATTATAGTTAGAGCAGTTTAACCCTTTAGCTTTCAGATTACTCAGTCAAATGTAATACTTATCTATTCACAATGATATGCATTAATCATGCATTATCTCATAGCTTCAAGATTTCGTTGATGTATTTGTTTACTTTTAGAATGACACTGTGGAATAGGTATAAGAGGTTGGATCTAGTCAGTTTGGACGTAAAACAGGTAGAATATTTGGGTCGGATATGGCTAATTTAAATTCTAATGGGTTAAGAGTAGCTATCCATAGGAAAACCTGTATGCTGATGACCTTGTCCTCACAGCTGAATCTGTCAAAGATTTAGAGAAGAAATTCAAAATGTGTAAATAAAATCTTGAATCAAGGGACCTCAAAACAGACATTAAAATAAGTCAGAAGTTTTAGTTTTCAGAAGAGAGGATTTCACTGTCAATTGTGCAGTGACCATGCTCAATATAAAGGAAGTAGGTAAGAATTCCATAGTCTTCCCAATGTAAACCTAAGGATTCCCAAGAGGAATAATCGGAAGGAAGATTGAGGAGTGACTTTTTCATATATAGTGACAGGTAAGATGGTTGAGGAGGACTTCATATATAACAAGTATCTTGGAGTACCTGACAATATGTTGGTATTGTCCTCTATAATCTTCATGAATTTATTCTTGTCATTCAGAAAATTGTTATTATTTGTAATATATTCATCTTTACCCATGTTAATGAATGCATAACTTTTTGTTGCATATTCATTAACTATTACATGCGCATGTATGTATGTGTGTGTATGTACATGTGTGTGTGTCTGTGTTTCTGTTTGTCCCTCACTACCACTTGACTACCAGTGTTGGTTTGTTTTTATCGCTGTAACTTAGCACTTCAGCAAAAGTGATCAATAAAATAAGTGCCAGATGTAAAAAAAGAAATAAGTACTGGTGTTGATTTATTCGACTAAACTCTTCAAGGCAGTGGCCCAGCATGGCCACAGTCAAATGAATGAAATAAATTAAGGAAGAAAATAATAATATAAATGTGTTGTCTGTTAATATTTTCCTATCTAGTTTTGTTATGTTGTATGGTGTAATGCATTGAATTTGCTCCTTTATATAAGAACTGAGTGAGACCTGAAACATTCTGATAGAAAACAACATATCTTTTTACACCAAAGACATAAATGTAGAAACTTACTTGGAATCAAAGCGTTTCCCTAGATAGAAACTGTCAGTGGTAAATTCTTTACGTAGAAAAGCATTTAAGTTCTCCTTCACAAACTAAGCCCTAGATATAGAAATTCACACAATAAAAAACAAATGCTAATTAATGATGTGTATTCAACAAAGTAAATGACCAAACTTTAGAACAATGCAAGAAAAAATACAACACAGTAGGAAATAAACTAGACATCACACTTATGAAAAATACACAAAGCACATATATTACAGAAATACTAAGTATTCAATAGATGAATGTATTATCAAAAATCTTGTAAAACAAAATACATAATGCATCATAACAAACCATAAATTTACACAAATAAATAACTACAAAAACACTAAAATTTTTTAAAAAACCTTCAGTAACAAAACAATAGATATGTGAACTCACAAACAAGTTACTAATGACCAAAGTGGTTTATAAATTTGATTGCAAACATGAAAGTTGTAAACATCATGACACATGACAATATTACAATACAAAGAAACCTTGCAAAAAAAAGTTAAAACAAGAATGCAGTCTTGTATTCAATATAAGTGTTTTGTGTGTGTCTGTATAATTAGTAAGCAGAACACAGAACTAATTCTCTTTCACATCCATTCAACCTATATACAACTAACTGTCTATATTTTTGTCTTTTATGTCTCTTCTTATTTTATCTAATTATTTATTTATTTATTTTTTAATCACTTATCTTATTAAGATTTAAATGTTATTTTTCTGATTAATAAGTCAAAATTTTCCCACATATAACATTTCAATACTTTTAGCTTTGTACCTAACCTGACAAAAGGAAGAATAACCTTAATTGATTTTTGAACCTTAGTGGGTCTTCATCAGAGATGTCTACTTCACTTGGGCAATCCCAAAGAAATAAGTAGCCAGTTTGTTTATATACACAACAAATTCTGTAGCTTCAGAGAACTGGAGCTGCTAACTTGCATACTATACAAGGTGGTATCAAGAAGTTCCCGGACTAGTTATGTGTAATAAAAAATAACTTATTTACCTAAGTTTTCACATCATCTTCGAAATAGTTACTGGTGCCAGTGTTTCTGCCTCTTTTGGAATCCAGCCTAGAAGCCAATTTCCATAACTGGGTTGAGGACCTTCTGCGATTCACCCTGGATCTAATCAACGGTGTGAAAACAGCAACTTTTGAGCTGCCTTTTCATCTTGGAGAAGAGATGGAAGTCTGCAGGTGCAAAATCTGATGAATAGGGTGGATGCAGAAGTGATATCATGTTGCTTTTGGTGAGAAACTCATGAGTGAAGAGAGCTTGGTGATGATGTGTTGTTGTCATGGAAAATCCAATTCCTTCCCTTCACAGATCCGGTCACTTTTGTTGAATGTCCTCTCACAAAAGCTTCAAAATGTCACAGTAGAACTCTCAATCAACAGTCTGGCCCTCGGGGATGAATTCTTGATGCACAATACCATGGATGTCAATAAAAAACAATGAGCAGGTCTTCCAGATTGCTCATCATTTTCCAGGAACATTTTTTCCCTTTTGAAGCATACATGCCACTCAAAACACTGCATACAACCCATTGCCTAGTTGCCGTATGCTTGCTAAAGCATGCCCAATGTCTCTGTAGCAGATTTCCCAATTTTAACACAAAATTTCATGTTGACTCTTTCTTCCAACTTCCTGTCAATGACAAAAACCACAGGTCATACACATGATCACGAAAACACAAATTTCACAACTTGCAAAGTAAACACAGTAATGTCACCCAACACGCTGCCTCATGAAGGTCACTGCTAGCTCTCACTGCCCACACAACTATGTGCTGCCATCTGTTGGTGCACTACAGAACTAGTCCAGGAACCTTTTGATACCACCTCGTAAGTATTTGACACCTTATCTAAGTGTTAAATACTGTCAAAAGGAATCTCAGTCCACAAAATGGATGAACAAATAAAAGAAAGTAACACTCAACACATTATTTAGTTGAAATTTTAGGTATTTAATTACAGACTAACTCAGTTTCACATTATTTAAAGTTTCTTAAGTGCAAAACACTCAAAATACTTGAGACGTATAGAGTCAGACTGAAGAGAAATTAAAAGAAATTTTAAAATGGCTTCTGGTTCTGTCAGTCAATTCAGATCATGTGAGTATTTCAACTAGCAAATGACAACAGTTGCTTCATTACATTCTCCTTCATCATCATCATCATCATCATCATCATCATTTAACGTTTGTTATCCATGCTGGTATGAGTTGGACAGTTTTAACAGAGCTGGCAAGCTATGGAGCTGCACCAGACTCCAGTCTGATATGACATGGTTTCTACAGCTGGATGCCCTTCCCAACACCGACCAGTTTACAAAGTTGCTGGGTGCTTTTGCATGACACTGCACGGGTGCTTTTACATGGTACCACATGGGTTGTTTTTTGTGTGGCACCACTCTGACACTTTTATGTAACACTGCACAGGCACTTTTACATAATGTTACATGAGCACTTTTACGTGGCACAACACCGTCACTTTTACATGGCATCACACAGGTACTTTTATGTAGCACTGCCACAACTGCTTTACACCACCAGCAGGATCAGTCTTAATACTTCTACTGCAGAATGGTAGGTAAACAAAATGTTGGAATCAGTCAGGATACCACAAGACTTTAAGCAATGTGAAGATTAGTCAGGATATTTCTGTGTGTGTGTGTAAAGCAATAATAAGCTTATTCAAAATTATTGTTAAGTATTATAGAAATCTATGATATATGATTTATGTTTGCACTATGGCTATATAGATACATTTGAAGCATACATTATGTACTTAACAGTAAAACCTAATTAAAAGTTGTTTTTTTTAAATCTATATAGCATAGATTAAAATACATTGCATAGATTCTATATAGCATATAATCTATATAGCATAGATTACAGAGAACCATACTTTAACAAATTGTAAAAGTACACAATTGTTTCTATTGTATTCAGAATTTCAGCTCAGAAATAGTCATCACTTTTTCATATTCATAAATTGTTTCCATTCTTGTTGTTGAGCAAATTCAGCAGTTATACAAAGAAAAGTAAATGAAATAGAATAAAAATCAAACACCTTTGTCTTATTGTTGTTGATGTTCAAAATTATTAATCATTTTAAATGTTCTTGCAACATTCTTGGCCAATAGTATGACTTTATTCACTTATGACCAATGTTGCTGGCAATAAAAGGGAAAATGTGCAACACATTGAGAACATTTGGGAAACCTTGCCTAATATCAATTCTAATATTTGACCATAAATTTTCTTCAGTAACACATCATGAAATTCATTTGAAAAGTTTTTCTTTCCTTCTTTCTTTCTTTATTTATTTACTTATTTGTTCATTTATTTGTTGAGAAGAAGCACTTCACTTTGAATATCACTTAAAATGTTATGACTTGAGTGTCACAGATGAAACTGATTTTTGTAACCAACCATTTTCATCTAACTGCTTTAAATGCTACAAAAGAATCAAAATCTCCATAAATGACACTGCCTATTGGAAAGTGAAGTGAAAGACCATCGATAGTCAATTATGTTGAAAACACATTCACCCTGAAATAATTTTCAGCATATTTGGAAGATGGATATCGCCTGTGACTAGTGAAACTAACACTCCAATTTTGATTAAAATACATCATGCTTCTTCAAGTATAGTGTTCAGTTTCAGGATATCTGCTCAGGTGATCAGTGTTGTCCTTTGCCATATCTAATGTGGCATACAAGATTTTATTGCTAAGTTAATTTCATGGATTAGTGTTAGAATTTTAATTCAGATAACAAGTATCAGTACGTACTTACAAGTACCCAAGTATTTTTTGATATCTCAAAGATCAGACCTACACATTGTTGCCAAATTTGTAACTCCACTTAGCTCTGCCATGACATTTCTCAAACTATCCAAAAGCCATTCAATTGGTCTTACATCGTCAGTGCTCACTGAACATTTCTTTGACAATGTACATTGGGAGAGAATCTCTCTCATTGCTAAAGACTCAAAGGTATTGAACATTTATATACATACATTTATGTTGTTCCAAAGAATGTTATAGTTTCTTTCAGTACCAATGAGGGTCAGAATGTGACTTACACAACCAGAGAAAATGCAGTTCTCATTCTTTTCCTTTAAGATAGCCTGTACACCACTGTACTGTTAAGCCAGTAACATACAATTGAGCCATACAGTCTTCCATGTTCAGATATAGCCTTGCTAAGAAGTATAGGGTTTATCCTTGCACTTTCTTTAATCATTACTCTAGAAATTTCATGAAATGCACAACAGTTTTCTTCAGCTGAAGAACATGTATCTTCTCTCTTCACATATCTGATAGTGAAAGGTAAATATTCTTTGTAAGAACAATCTGGCATTCTATCAACAGCAATTGCAAAATAACATGGCTAGTTCACTAGTGCTCCTTTGCACAAATGATCCACAGATTTCAGTGAACTCATTTGTATATTATTTGATATATAAGTGTACTTATGACATTGTTTCACACTTTTGTGCATTCTATCATACATTTTGCAATCTATCATATCTGCTTAGATACCTAATAATAACCATCTAAAATTCCATAGCAATTTGTCAGCCCCTTTTGTTGAAAAGGAACTGACAAATTGTTATGGACAGATACTTCCACCTCTGTAGAGGTCCTTTTGAGAAATATTAATATGGAGATCTGTACTATACTATCCATGGTGTTGATTTACAATTAGAACGATTGAGATTGCAAATGCAGCTGTTGGCATATACACAACACACTACTCATAACAAGATACAGGCACTTCATTCCAAAGTTTAAACTTACCCTTCAGTGTTAGAATTCTTTTTAGCCCTGAACAGTTACTGACTGTATCTAAGGTATAATTTTTACCTTAGATATGGTATATATATAAGGTATAGAAATGTTTACTTATCCAGAATGATTCATTAGCTTCACATGCCAGACCTCAAGGAAAAACAAAAAGAATAGCACACTGTCCAATTGACAAACCTTTACTTTCTAACATTCTACAGTCCACATATGTCTTATCTCTGTATCTTAACATATATATATATGTGCTATTTCTGTTATGTCATACTTCTGTTATATCTTAGTTCTTGTTCGTAAAGTGATTGAGCAACTATTCAGAGCTGAAGTGGCTTCTCACCAGGAAAAGAAATTGTGTACCTTCACTTCCCAGGTGACCCATTGTACTTGCCTGTCCTCTTAGTATCTTCCATATTGTGTCTCACTTGTCAATAAACATTGTACTCAAAGCTTTCTTCACCAAAATATGCAATTCTGCTTCTTTCTAATATTTCTTTACAGAATTGCAATTTTCTGAAATCCTCTCCATCCATGATTTCCCTATTAAATTGAACCAGCAAAAGGCCATGATATACATCATCCAGATTGCTCTCAGCTGCTTTGAAGGATCTGCATGAGCTAGGGACTGTCCCTAATTTTGAGAAATAGTAGCAAACTTTGTGTATATAGACATATCTTTCAAGTTTACTATCAGTATATGGGGTGGATAAAGGTATAAGTGTGTGTGGGAGCTGTCATGTGCATGTGTGTGTGTTATATAAATATATATATATATATATTTACACACTTAAAATGGATGGAACTTGTGGCAGAGTGAGACTCAAGAAGACATGGAATGAAGTATTGAAGGCTCATATCAAGACACTGAGCTTTGCAATGGAGATGGCTTAGGAAAGGCATCCAATCATAGAAGCCTCACCAGCTTCAGCCAAACCATCCAACCCATGCCAGCATAGAAAATGGACATCAATTGATGATGATTATATATATATATATATATATATATATACTGAGGGTGATAAATTGAATATTAATTTCAATTTAAAACCAGTGGTGTAGCATATAAAAAAATCTGAATTGTATTACATGTGTATAAGAAGGGATGACCACTAGGTGGACATCCAATATGCTAGAAAGAGGTCATCAACGACCCAACCACAAAGAAAAATAATGTTATCCAGAAAAATTCAGCAAAATCACCTTTCTGGATAACATTATTTTTCTTTGTGGTTGGGTCGTTGATGATCTCTTTCTAGCATATTGGATGTCCACGTAGTGGTCATTCCTTCTTATACGCATGTAATATATATATATATATATATATATATATATATATATATTATCATTATTATTATTATTATTTATTATGCGCCCGTTTCAAGCCTAGCCAGGCTCATGGGCCTGGTTTCCCAGTTTCTATGGCGTGTGTGTTCCCCCCAGCTGGACGGGATGCCTGTCTATCACAGCGTTACTCAAGAAACAGGAAGAAAGAGTGAGAGAAAGTTGGGACAAAAGAGTACAACAGGGGTCGCCACCACCCCCTGCCAGGGCCTCATGGAGCTTTAGGTGTTTTCACTCAATAAACACACACAGTGCCTGGTCTGGGAATCGAAACCGCAATCCTCTGATTGCGAGTCCACTATCCTAACCACTGGGCTATTGCGCCTATATATATATATATATATATATATATATATATATATATATATATATATATATATATATATATATATATATATATATATATATATATATATATATATATATATATATATATATATATATATATGTATATATATATATATGTATATATATATATATGTATATATATATATATGTATATATATATATATGTATATATATATATATGTATATATATATATATATATATATATATGTATATATATATATATATGTATGTATATATATATATATGTATATATATATATATGTATATATATATATATATATATGTATATATATATATATGTATATATATATATATATATATATATATATATATGTATATATATATATATATATATATATATATATATGTATATATGTATATATATATATAGAGAGAGAGAGAGGGAGAGAGAAAATATTGAACAATAGAAATGAGTGCTCAACACCACATTGATGCGTAGAATTTCTTTATCCTTGAATTAAGGCTACCATTGGTTTCATGTTAAGAAAAATAGGAAAAATAAGATATTAAGATATTTTCCTATTTTCTGAATATGAAACCAATGGTAGCCTTAGTTCACACATAGTCACACACGTACATACGCATATACATACATACATACATACATACATACAAGGTGACCATTGGGCAGAGTATTTGAAGCATTGGAGAGAAGGTCCTATAATATTTGTACTGGATGTTCTGCTGTGCTAAAGGTTAAAGGATCAAGAAGGTTTCTATATCTACATGGGCACTCAACACTATTAGCAACACTATTAGCAAAAGCATGGAACTTGCTGATACTATATCGCCCTCAATTGTGAGTAACTGCCCAAGTTTCATCAATCTGTTTGTCTTTGAGCGTGTGTGTGTGTGTGTATGTGCATCTGCGTGTGGGGGGTTGTGTGTGTGTGAGTGTGTGTGCCTGCTGGTGTGTGTAAATATCACATACATACAATATGCTTTGTCTATAATGTAATTACTGGATTAGATATTGTGTATTAACTCGTGCTAATTCTACACAATAGGCCTCAGATAATTAGTAATAGCATTATTATTATTAATATTATTATTATTAATATTATTATTAACATAATTATCATCATCATCATCATCATCATCATCATCATTATTATTATTCAGTGAGACCTATTAACTTACTGAAACCTTGGTAAGTTGTAACAAGAAGTGATTAAGACCACCAGACTGTAACAGTGTCATGAAGACTTAAATTAAGAGACTATGGTTTACTCATTGAATAATTCTGAAGATGGAATTCACTGAATGTATCATAGCCATTCTGTCTTTGGTCTGTAGATTTACAGAAATTCATTATCTTTTTTTATATTTTTAGTATGAATTCATATTAATTCATATGTTGAAACCAAAATGGTGTTAAATTGTGTTAATAGAAATGGAATTAATCACAGATCTAAAATGGAGAATATTTTGAGTATAGTCTGAAATCATATGAAATTGTGTGGCAATTTATGCAAGCATCTTCTATTATAATCCCAGGCTGACCAAAGTCTTGTGTGTGTGTGTGTGTGTATATATATATATATATATATATATATAAATATATATATAAATATAAGACAAGGTATCAATAATGGTCATTACATATTACTTTATTGTAGTTCATTAGACTTACAGCTGTTTTCATTAGTCATTATAGGTTTGTTATTGATTGGTTTACTCAATCAGCCCATTGAGGGGGTTGAGAAAAATTGAATGACCTAGAGAATTAATGCTACTTTCATCATATATATATATATATATATATATATATATATATATATATATATAGTAGAATTAAAAATAAGAAGTCCTTGGTACAGTATTATATATTTAAGAAATGAATGCAAATTGGTTTCCTATTAATTCTTTTCACTTTAATAATTAAATGCTTGTAAATTATTAGGTGTTCACAAATTGTGACTCTTTTGTGGGTTTCTCACTTAAAAGCAGTTTTCAATCTGATATTTTGGAGTTTGTTATTCACTGTATAGATAAGGCTGTTTAACTACAACCACACACACACACACACCACATAGACATACATACACATACATGTACAGATATACAAACACCCATACATATATGTCCATGCACATATACATACATATGCACGTGTGTGAATATAAAAACAGGTAGGGTGGGAGGAGAATTAAGTTATCATGAATAAAATTATAAAATTTTAGGCTGGTTAGTTTTAGGCTCAGTATGGTGTCATAAATATCTGCGTAAGTACATGTACATGTACCAACATGTCCTCATACAGATATAGTCACAAATAGATACATATATTTAATATATACACATGGTATACACACAGATACACACAAATATAAATTCTGGTACAGGATCAGAAGGCGGTATACTGGCAAGTTCTTACATCTGGAAGCACAGGAAAGATATTATTGATCAACCTGCTCCTTGCCAAGGTGAGACAGAAGATTGCTCTGGCTGTTGCATCCTCTGAAACTGCAGCCATACTCCTAACAGGTGGAAGAACAGCTCATTCAACATTCAAGCTGCCTCTGAACCTCATCCAAAATGAATCTCCTTTATGCAACATATCCAAGAATACAGCTTTAGCAAAGCTCCTTACAGATGCCAAACTCACTGTCTTGGATGAGGCAACAATGTCCCATAAGGCAGCCTTTGAAGCACTTGATACAACACTACAAGACTACAATAAGATCATGGCTGGTGACTTCAGACAAATGCTGCCTGTCATTCCCAGAGAAACAAGGGCAGATGAGCTGAGAGCTTGCATTAAGTCCTCATATAACTGGCGACATGTGAAGCAACTTACTCTGACAACGAACATGAGGGTTCACATTCAAGGTGACCCGTAAGCCACACAGTTCTCCAACAACTTACTTGACACTGGAAATGGAAAACTTCCACAAGATCCAGAAGATAGTCTGCACCACCTCCCATGTGGCAACATGACTGCCTCCCTTGAAGACCTTAAGAGCAAGGTGTTTCCAAACATTGCCACAAACTATGAAAGTCATAAGTGGCTATGTGAAAGAACAATTCTGCTGTAGACAAGTTGAGTCTAAATTTGTTGTCTCAGCTTACATGATGGGTGAGAATGTATTCATTTCAAGGATACCTCTCATCTCAAATGATTTCCCTTTTCAGTTCAAAAGACAGCAGTTTTCTATCAAACACGGCTTTTCATTGTTTATAACCTATACCCATTTTTTGGTTACAAAATGAGTTAGACAAATGTGTATTTACTTTATATACATATATGAGTTGAAAACTTTCTTTTCACATTTCACTTAACGTCTATGTTCCATGCTGGCATGGGTTGCAGAGGTATGTAGAAAGTTGGTATTTCAGCTACTAGCAGTTGAGACATGCGTAATCTAGACGGCATTTTAAAATTTCATTATTTTCTTTAATCCGGGCAACACCAGGTATTTCTGCTAGTATATATATATATATAATTTAGAGAAAAGAACCACAGTTCCTAAACTCATCCATGAAAATCCACAGTCACATATAGAAAAATTTAATAAGTAAATATACTAAAAAGAACTATAATAAAATACAAAGTAATAATTATTAAAATAATAAAATGACTACACGTGTTTCATAACCAAATTTTCAAATAGAAAAGAAAATAAAATCGATTAAAATAAATCGATCAAAAATCAATTCTATTCAAAAATATAGCTAATCTTCGGGTCAAAATACATCAATGATAATAATAAAATGAATGTGTAGATATCAACCAACAATAAATAACAAATGAATTCATATAAAAATACGTATTTTATCAATAAGTAAAATTACTTATTTTTACAATAAATAAAAGAAAAATATTTAACGATATTGTTCTTATCGAAGCTTTAGTTTAAACTAAAATTTAAAAGTTATACTATTAACATATCGTTTATTAGAATATCAGCTAACAATATATAACAAATGAATTTCTATAAAAATACTTATTTTACCAATAAATAAAAGAAAAACATTTAACAATATTATTGAAAATATATGCAATACTTATCTAATCGAAGTTTTAGGTTAAACTAAAATTATGAATGTTACATTATTAACTTTACGTTTATTAGAATATAAACTAACAAAAATAATAAATGAATTTATATAATAATATTTATTTCACCAAAAGTAAAAGATAAACATTTAACAATATTATTGAAAATAAATTCAAAGCTTATCTTACCGAAGCTTTAGTTTAAAATAAAATTTAGACGTTATACTATTAACTTAGCATTTATTAGAATATTAACTAACAATAAATGAATTTATATAAAAATACTTATTTTACCAATAAATCAAAGAGAAACATTAGACAATATTATTGAAAATAAATGCAACACTAATCTTATCGAAGTTTTGGTTTAAACTAAAATGTTAAACATTATACTATTAACTTAGCATTAAATAGGATATCAACTAACACTAAATAACAAGTGAATTTATATAGTGATACTTATTTTACCAATAAATAAAAGGAAAACATTTAACAATATTAATGAAAATAAATGCAATACTTATCGAAGTTTTAGGTTAAATGTTTATAAGAATATAAACTAACAAAAATAATAAATGAATTTATATAAAAATATTTATTTAAACAATAAATAAAAGAAAAACATTTAACAAAATTATTGAAAACAA
>NC_142930.1:75118247-75130747 GCF_046866305.1 Octopus bimaculoides | reverse complement strand
GAAGATGATCTGTTACAAGAAAGATTAGGTAATAGATACATGTGGAATGATATATTTGTGCCACCAGTTGTGAAGGGTCATACCAAGTTTGTTTTTATCACTTATTTAGAATAAAGGAGTTTTGGATTATTTAAATCTCATTTAATTTTTTAGGTATACAGTCAAATGTATGACATTTCTGTGCTACTTATAGAAATTAGACTTTCACTTCCAAATAAGATTATGATATTTTCATTCTTTAGTTGTCATCATCGTCACATCTGCTTTCCTCTGCTTGTGTGAGTTAGATGAGTCTTTTTTAGTAGTATCACATTACTTGTTATAGTCCTTTGTCATCATCTTCATGAAGTTCAGCCTCTTCAGACAAGCTACCACCACTCCTTTTCCCATATCTTCTCCAGATGTTCTCTTCTCTTCCACATGATTCTTCTTCTTGGATTGCTTAACAGATCTTTACCCAACTACTACCCTCCATATGCATTACATGTCCATACCAGCACAGTTTTTACTCTTATAAATAAGAATATATTATATCTAATTCCTCTTACACCCAGTCTTTTTATGTTTCAGCTCTTTTTTCTTTTCTTTTTTTTTTGCACGCTCACATTACACATTCTGTGAAGCACTATTGCTTCATTTCTTTCCATTCTTTGCACATCTTTTGCATTCAGTGCCCATCTTCCTCTGCCAAGCAACATTGCACTTTATGCATAAACATCATACAACCATTAATTCACTGTTGTCAGCAGTGGCAATAGTTTCTTGAACTCTTTCACTCCATTCATACTCTGACTGTCATGCTTTCAGAACATCCACCTAATTTGGCCACCTTGGTTACAGAAACTATTAACTACTTTTTCAAAGCCTTCCAAACATTTGAAAGAATTTACTTCATGTGTGCTCCTGATGCTAACTACTTTTGTGCATCTGCTACACACTAAGTCTTGTCTTCTCTGTCGATCTACCTATATAATCCCATTGCATTTATTGTGCACCCATACTTTATATATCATTCATATTTCAGAATTCCTATCTGATTCTTTTCTATATGCTGAGCATGGCAACTTCATAAATAGCAGCGGTGTTCTGTCATCATTTTTAATAACTAAGATTTTCACCTTCACCAGATTACTTTGAGATCTTTTTAGTCTTTGCTTCTACATTTGGAATTTTTTCATTAATTCTTCAACAGCTATGAGAACTAGTTCATTAGTGAATAGAAGTACCTACTGACAGCTGGCTTTAAACTTCTCTGTTATGGCTTGAAAGGTAATAGTAAAAACTGTTGGGGTTCAAGAACATTGCCCTGCTAGACACCCACTTGTATGCTAACTTCACTGAGCTCATTGTTAACTCATACTTAGCTGACATCATGTCAGTACATAGCTTGCACAACTCTCACATCTGCACCTAATTTTCTTTATAAATTATATTTTAAAATCAGTTTTGGGTGCATTTAAGTAAAGAGAGTTATATTAAGCTTCATTGTGAATACTTATTGCATTATATGGCTTACATATTATTTTACACACTTTCCAATATTTTTATCTATAAATTATAAAAGCTTTTCTCCTTCATTATACTTGAATCCTCTCTTTCTATATATTTTTAGCCACTCCACTCTTATTTTACTTTTAGTCAAGTCTTTAATTCATACTTTGCTTCACTTTTATAGATCTAGCTGCATATACATGATGTCTTCTGGGTATGATATAAATCATATACTTTTATATATATATATATATATATATATATATATCATTTATATATATATATCATAATAAAAGTATACATTTTAAGAGTGTTTATAGTACTTTTTGGGGTTCTTAATGCAGCTTTTGTGCAGTGTATCAAAATCTCCATGCTATTTTTCATTGAAATTCTTGCTCTTTTTGGAAGTTTTGGTTTGTTGTTCTTAGATTGGTTTTTGATAAGTAATAATGCCAGATCAAGTAAATAGTTTTCTAAATCCAGCCCCGACATTTGGGAGAACTAAATCAGCTTGCTTAGCATTTTTATAACCAATTGCTGTTTTGTTTTGTTATTTTATGTATAGATTTTTCAAAGAATTTGAATGTTTAAAAAAAAACAGAAGGGTCAACTTATATAAACATCGACGGTAACCCACAGTTTGTTCAATTCACATACAAATGCAGTGAATTACTATCAAACTAGAATAACTATTGATTATTGCTAAATGTTCATGCATATTTAAGATTTTTAACAGAGAATGTTTTGTCATTGGTTAATGACAAAACATTCTCTGTTAAAAATCTTCCTTAAGCTTCTTACAAGTTGTATTCATACATTAGGGTAACTTGTTTGTTGATAGGAAATACAACACCACAGCCTTTTTCAGGAATAAGACATCATTATTAAATCCTTTCATCAATATAAACATGATGCAGAAGAAAAGCATGAAAATAATTATATATGATAGCAGATTAAATTGCAAAGAACATACAGAACTCCTTAAAGATTAGACATGAAGAACATAGAAAAGCATGGAAAAGCATTGACCATTGACAACAAGTCAATTCATTTTCCTGAGATAACCTCAGAGAGGTTTTAGCTGGTAGTGGCTCATATCAGGGATACTTCAACAGCAACACCAGTACTTCACCATTTCTGAGAACTTGGAAGCTCTAAGCCAATGAGGGAACCTCTTCACTATTGTTTCTAAAGGTGGAATGCATGTACCACAGCAATATTTTGGCAAGACATGGATTTCTTTACAATGGGCATAAGCAAGTGACAAGTGAATGAAACTTGCCAATATAGTTTTTGCTATCCAGCAGCATGTTGATAATTGTTCTTATGCAACATGGTGTAGCCTAATGATTTGAGAGGTTCCCTGTTATGTTTTGCAGTATCTTATGGATGTTACACTTCATACCTTCCTACATACCTTCCTGCAACACTACAATAAAATCTCTTAATTATGTGAGTGCAGTGATATTGTATAATCGCATTCCTATGTTTATATATATATATATGTATATATATATACTGTGATTGTTCATGGCAGGATACATGTTTTCTTGGAAAATCCAAGTTGGATGTGGGCCAAAATAGTTGAGAAACACTTTTCTACATTGTCACTCAATCTGCCAGAAATACCAGCTAACTTCCTTTACATTGACCAATGTAGTTCTGGATATATGAAAATATTGGATGATCATAACTGGAAGATTTTGATCACAGGTCTCTTCATTTAGGGCCACCGTGAGTCAAACAACAACAGCAACAACAAAAGCTTACCAACCGCCTTCAGTGAGAGTTTACTTCTTTTTTTTCCCCTCTTTTTTTTTCCAAATATAATAAACACTTTCATTTTATTCTTTTTTATTTGTTTCTGTCATTAGACTGCAGCCATACTGAAGCACCACCTTGATGTTTTACTTGAATGAATCAACTCCAGTACTTATTCTTTTTTAAGCCTAGTACTTAACCTATCAATCTCTTTCACCAAACCAGTAAGTTACGTGGATGTAAACACAAAAGCAAACTCAACATAAGCATCCTTCGTCCAGGATAGTCATTGTTAGAATGCTTTCAATTATAGATCAATGTGATCAAAACTGATTTGGACCTGAACGAAATCTTGCATTAGTTTTTCCTGTTCAAACTTCATCAGAGTCCTGGGAAATATACATGCATTAATTTTTTAAAATTTACTATTATAGATTGCTGGCAGGGAGATGAGTCACTGCTATCTCTAGCGGTTGAGTGTCCATCATTAACAAAACCTAACATGGTTGAAATCATGTGATCTGATGGTCTCAGTACTGGAGGTAGTGGACATTTATCTCCCCAATAAAGATATGAACAAGAGTGCACTTATGCACCAAAAAACCTATATGAGAGTTTCTCTCATGATAACTACTGCAGTATAGTTTGTTCTAATAGAACATACACATTTAATTGGGGTTGAATATTACCTCTCAGTACTAATCCTACTTCTGTTACTAATATATATATTTTTTAACAAGCTCACTGGCTAATCATGACACTAGTATCTGTTCTTACACTGTTTTTCTAATTATCACTGCTAGAGTCACTGCTATCTCTAGCAGTTGAGTATCTATCATTGATAAAAACAAGGAAGGTCGAAATCATGTGATCTGTTTATTTCGGCACTCGAGATGGTGGGGATTTATCTTACCACTAGTAATGTAAACAACAGCAGATTTTGCACCAAAAACCCAATATGAGAGTTTCTCTCCTGGTATCAACTGCAGTATAATTTGTTCTAACAGAACATGCACATTTAAGTGGGGATAAATATTACCTCTCAGTATTAATACTGCCTCTGTTGCTAATATATATTATGTATGCTGTATTTTATTTTGAAAATTGCTTTGGCCTAACTTGTTTTTGTTAATTTGAAGAGAGATTATGCTAAGCCCTTCTAGGCTATATGATATATATATTTATGTGTGATGAAATTAGTGTTCATTTTTAATTTGTATTGTTTCTAAGAGAAATACAGCACTCCAGGCAGTTTTCTCATAGGTTATATTATATAGAATGATTTAGAAGTCCCTTTAACATTTATATGATACATGAAATTTTAATTTTTTTGTTAATATTTTTTTTTATGTTTAATACTGTTTATGCTATTTTCTTGTGATTATGCACACACACACACACACACACACACACACACACACACACACACACACACACACATGTATATACATATGCATGTATGTATGTTTGTATAAGAAAAATGTCACTATCAAAAGGTGAGAGTATATTCATTGTCCTAAAAATAGCACAATATGCAGAGTGTGAGAAGTATTTGAGGACATATTTGGTAATTTAATAAAATGACTCTAATCTAACAAAAACCAAATATATTTTTATAACGATGTGTGCACATGTTCTTGCTAACACCATTCTATAAATCTGCCTTCACTCTTTGATAACTGCTTCAATGCTAGATCAGAATTATTTATATGATTACACTAAATGGTCCTTATTCATTTCAGACACAACCAGGATGATAGTGGCCTTCAGTGAAGCTATGATATTCTGAGGATGTTGATTAATCTTCCTTTCAGTAATGTCCTAAATATAGTAATCCATGAGATTTAAATCTCACAAGTTTGGAAGCCACAACTTTGGTGAGAAGGTGTCGAGTCTTGTTGAAACATATATGGCCTTCCTTTGTGTACTTCATCCATCTAGGGTTTAACAACTGTCTCCGACACCTCAAAGTATCCAGTAGCATTAATTTTAAGACTCAGTGGAAAGATGTAAAAGGTACAGACATGACTTTCCTTACTCACCACTCCTAAAACTATCACAATTGCTAGAAACCTTGTGTGCATCACTCTGGTGATATCAGAAGCATCTGCTCATAACCATTTATCATTTCTCTTGTTAGACTTTTGGTCATAGTCAAAGTTTTTCTTATCAAAGAAGAAACAAAGTATGCCATGTTCACAAGGATTTTCAGGCTTGTTAAATGATCATTTGGCAGGGATCAAACAGTGTTCCTATGTTTTTGCAGGCATGAATTGATCTCTTCTCAGCACATATGACTTGTATCAAATATCTTCGTGCACCACAGTTCTGATAGTCCATTCTGACACTTGAAGTTCTTTGGTGATGGCCCTTGTTGATTTTCCAGGAAGACTATTGATAATATTTGAAACCATTGGTTAAATTGTAATGTTTTTATAGTGTGTCTAATTGTTTAGAATGATTTGTTTTCTCTTTGGCACAATTGAAACATTCCCACCAGATGCTTCCAATTCCAGCCAAACTTTATGCATAATAAATCTTGCAACATTTAGAAAGTTGGCAATTTGTAAATTGCCACTTTCCCCACATATGGCAACAATGACCGCATCACTTTTTATGACTTGTGTTAGTACTTTATTTTCTATGAGGGAATGTGAAAAAAATAAAAAGCTTTTGAATAGTTTAAAGAGAATAATATACATAGAATTAGGTATCCTCAAATACTCCTGGCATAGTTTGTATATACAAACTATGGCTGTAACACAGAATCAAGGATGACTTGATTCTGGGAGAATGTACCATGCTTTTGCTAATTGTTTTAGATTTTTATATAATCATGAGCTAGCATACACCTTCTCAGCTCTTCACTCTTGATCAGTGGAACATCCAGGCTTGGATGATCCAATGGATCAAGCAGATGGCTGGAGAGAGAGGGAAGAGATGGGGAGAAGGATAGAGAGAGGAGGAGAGGACTATGCCGTCACTCAGTCGGTGCTCATTTCAACTGAGTAGAGTGGAACTGTATGAAAGTACTTTACTCAAGGACACAGCAAGCTGTCCAGTCCATAAATCAAACACACAGCTCTTTGTGAATGTGTACCCAAATATCATCATCATCATCATCATCATCATCGTCAGAAAACATACACACACACAGACATGAGAAGGACTTTTGGATCCCCCTGTAAATTTTCTTGTTTTTATGCATATATATATATATATATATATATATATATAACAATATTATTGAATTTGTTCTTTCCTAACTTTTAAAGAAAGATCAAAACTTAGAAAATTGTGAATATGAAAGGGAAGCAAAAATGTTGTGAAATAACTTTTAAACATTTAGAAGACAGATCAAATTAAACAAATAGTGGAATAACTTTAAAACATTTAGTAACTTATTGAGATTTTTATGAAAAGAAATCTAAAGTTATAAAATAGTAAAAATGTGTAAGTACTTTGCCATATTTGAATAATATTTCCTTCATTTCTTTAAAATTGTTATTATTATAACAGTGAAGTTTAAAGTTGGAGGCAGGAAGTTGTAGAGGAGATGATCACAGTGAATGAGGGCCATAAAGAAAAGTGAGCTTTTTGAGAAAAGATGGCATTTCAGAATGAACAACAAAATATACTAAAATTGGAATTTTTAAGAGTTTACTATATTTTTGAATTTATTGAAAAGTTTTAGTGTTTGGTTATCTATATAGATATCCTTAGCTTTTGGTCATTAAATATAAGGTTAGTATTTGCAAGGAACACATAATCCAGTTAAAAGTTCTAAAGGCATGAAGTTCTTGTGTGAAAGAATTTAACAAAATACAAAAGTTATGATCTCGATAATGAGACAGTTTCAGGTGAGAGAAAACATGCATATTTCAAAACTTATGCTTATTTTCAATGATTCCCTTTGTGTTTTGTAATGTTAAGGAATTATTGTAGTGTCATAGGAATTTTGGAGGGAAGCATTAGTGCATGTGCAATGCTGGAATTCTGCCATGAGTTATTGGTTGACATAGCAGCAGTAAAAGAAAGCTTTCAAATCCATCTAATGGAATATAGCTAGTATTGTGTTGGAAAATAAAGAGATGGTTTCAATTGCTCTAATTGGACTGGAATATTGCCTTCATCATCATCATCATTGAAATATACAATAAATGAATTTGTTTTACAACCAGGTTTTATTTCTTTAATTTTTTTTTCTTTTTAATCCATATAAATACATTCCATTTGGCTCTTCATTTGTGCACCTGACCATAAATTTTAAAGATTAATATCTCAATTTCTATACTTTTATCATGTGACTTTATTCACTAATGTCAGTTATAGAGAAGATAATGTACAAATGCATGACAGAAGTTGTAGACCACCTCTGATTTGCTTTATAGTTCATCTGAACCAGTTGTAAAGAAATGAGGGGAAGCACTCAAACAATTCTTGCTTTGGAGAAGATGTATAAGTGGTTAGTATTGAGAAGATATATTACTTTGTATAGTTTTTACCGTCTTTATTATTGTAGGACTTTAAAAAGTTTGATACTAAATTCAAAAGTTGAGAAGTTATGTCATCCTTTAGCTATCTCTGGCCTCAAGCTATAACAGATTGATTATATGGGCAGTGACCAGCCTATGCTAACATTGACTACATTAGCACTGACCTACCTGTCTAAAAAGACAAAAAAAAATTGATTTGTTTTTTAGATCTGATTTTTAAATGGTTTGGATTCAAATATTTCTTAATACGCATCTGTGAAATGGAAGGGGTATGTTTTTAGCCACATTGACAAAGTCAAGTTGAGCAAGTTGAGCAGCATTTTGTGCTGGGAGAGTTTGATCTGATGACAGTGTTGTACATAATATAAATACATTAACCATGATGTCACAGCACCACATCAGAATACTTACTTATACAGCCAAACTGTCAAAACTATCTTCCATCCATATAGCCTGACAACTTAATTTACTGCATATTATAAACGTGAGTAAGCAATGTATTCAGCAGTGTTAAATATGATGAGGTGATAGGAATCTACTTCAGTGTTCATCTTTACATTACAGATATGAATGACTTGTCATATATTTGTCTACATTGTTGAGAAAATATCTGGTTAATTGAGACTTGAGAGAAAAAATCATGTACTCACCTTCTAGTCTGTGATTATTCACTAACGTCTCAGATTTCTTGTTTGATTAACATTGAAGAGATTTTATGTATATGTGTTAGGATGTAGAAGTGTAGCCTTCAAGATGTTGCAGCTTAGTAATAAAGTTTTGGTTTCAGATAAATGTCAAATTAAGTGATCTCTATCAAAATTTTTATTCAAAATTTTACAAAAGTTGACTAAAGATTCTTAAGTTTACATTCTATTTTAGACAGAAAAGGACTAGCCTCTAGCCTCAGGAATTCCTAGGTTGTGTTAAGTGTGGTTGCTGCTTGTTTTGAATAGATGTCATATCAAGAATTTATTATTATGTTATGGAAGAACAGATTTTATTTCTTTATTGCTTTGAATTCCATGGTCAAATCAACTTTACTCCCAAAATGATAAAACATTAAGAGAAATTTTATTCATTTTAGATTTTCCTAAAAGTTTCAGCAAAAATATTTCTAGTTACTGAAAATTGTCATGACTTGAAGATTTTCTAAACTTTTGAGAGAACAAAATTTGCAATGCCTTCCACAACTTCAAAAGAAAATCCTTTTATATGAAAGCCATGTTGAAATTCTAAACATTAATTTGGAAAATTTCCTGAGAATGACTTTCAAGCAAAGTCAAATGAAATAAATTTTGAAAAATGAGTTGTGATTAAAACTTAATTACCAAATCAAGTGAGTACCTCAAGTCCAGAGTTGAATCATTTGCAGGAAACACCTGAAGCAATGAACTGCATCAATAATGAGAGATTATTATTTCCAGTGGGAAATAATTACTTCCTGTTTTATGTCTTAGATGTTTCAGATTTCAGTTGGTGATTACAGTTTCTTTCGCATAATGTTAGTGTAACCCTTTTGTGGTGCAATTAGCAAGTGTTTCATATTTTAATATTGCTTTAGTTGTATTCTATTTTGCTGAAAATTCATAGAAGTATTTTCATTAGCATTACAATTACTAATCTACTGCATTTACTTGTGTGTACTATACTCTTTTCCCAGATTTTTAAACCCTCAGATTCTGGTTGCAATCTACATATGAAAACAAAATGGTCTCCATGTTGTCTCTGCTCCAAGTGCACTTTACATTCTGGTCAGTATGACCTGAAGTAAATTGTATCTATTGTTCAAGCTGACTGGTATATAACAAAGAGTTTAAATCACTGCAATAACACCATATATACTCATAAAGTTGCACTTTTTAACTGAGATAAAGGGCATGAAATGCTGTCTGTGGCTTATCAATTACACTTTACTCTGGGCTTGAAATTCATAACAAGCCTTAACATATACACATCCTCATCAGCAAATGATTGTGTATGTAGAACAGGTTGATCATGATATTGTTATGCAGTCACTATGAATATCAATATTGTAAATAAACACAGGATACATCTCTTGCAGAAACAAAAGTGTTTGTAATATCTATGTTATATTGCTCATATCCATCTGTATGTTTGCATATATATACACAGATTTGCTGGCAGAAGTTTTGAAAAAATGCCTTGTATTTCTGCTTGAAAAAGATGTTACAAGATTTGAGCATAATCACTAAAGGAAAAAAATTGAGTTATGAGGCTGGTTTTAAGTTGTGTGATATTGAAAAGGTTGAAGAGCATAGGAATTGTAGTACTAGGACAGAGTTTTGTGTGTCAGAAAAACTAGTGAGGGACTGGAGTAAACATTCAATACAATGTGAAAACAAAATATGCCAGAATGTTTTTCTATAACAGAAACTGGAGAAAGATTTATATAGTTGGGCATGTGAATTACACATGAATGAACTTTTCATTCACATGACTATTAGAACAAAAGTTAATAGATATAATTATTCATGGATAGCTTACAGCTATCTATGGGTACAAGCAAATGTAATATTTCTCAAAAGTTCTGCATTTCAGCTGGGTGGTGGATGCAGTTTATGAACAGAACTGGTCTAGCATTACGATAGCAAACCAATTGGGATAATTGATTCATGAAACTATTGTGAGATTATTTTGAATATATTTTTAATGAAGTTCATTAAAATCAATTCATAAATGTTTATTTCATTCAAACACAGTTGCAAGGATTTAATAAAAGTAATTAAATGAAGACATTCGATAATGACAGTGTTTACATTCTGTGTTATGTGTTTTATAGCCTTCTGAAGGTTGGGGGCAGTAATTCCACATTTGCCTATAAAATTAAAAGGTCACTTTAAGTCTGTAAAGTTCAACAGTTACTTTTGATTTGTTTAGGTTGCATGAATTTTCTCAGAGCATTTAAGTCAGCTATTATAATAAATTTGACCAAAGGCTATCTTTAGAAAAGTCAGTGCATATTATACATAAGTTATTTCCTTCAGGCTTTCATAGCAAAAAATAGATAAATAAATGAATAGATGTGCACATTATGTATGAGTGCATATTATTTATAGCATATAAATATAATTTTGTGTTATTTAATTACATTAAATATTTTTGTTGAGATTAAAGTAAATGGCATATATTATATATAAATAGCTTCAGTTTGTTACATGGGTTAGTTCAATAATTACTAGAAACAGCACAAGATTCTAGTAGTAAGAAGTCAAAGAGAGCATAGCACTATAATCTTATAGTGATACAAAAGATTACATATTTATTGTGCATACATGAAAGATATAATGATTGGAAATATTTACTGAATTCAGCATGAATGAAGGCTCCATGTTGTTGTAGCATAACATTTATGACAAGTTACAGGCAATCAATGACTTAAGATTAACCCATTGATGAGTCAACAAAGGAGCCTTTACATGGCCTGGCAACCTGCTAGAAATTGTAACCAAATTTCTCTTAATCATACCCAGCCATTTTAAATAAGGGAAAAACCCACTGGATAGTGTAGTTGTGGATATCACTAAAGAAAGCAGGGATCTTCACAGTTTGACTGTTTTTGATCATAGATCTACTTGATTAGGCATAAATTAACATAGGTTTTGTAATTTGATGTGCTTTATTTACATCCCAGCTGCCAGCCTACTATGGCACTCTGTAGTTACGACAACAAGGGTTCCAGTTGATCTGATCAACAGAACAGCTTGTTTGTGAAATTAACATGCATGTGGCTGAGCACTCCACAGACACATGTATCCTTAATGTAGTTCTCAGGGAGATTCAGTGTGACACAGAGTGTTTGCAAGGCTGTCCCTTTGAAATACAGATAGTATTCATATTTGCCAGTTGATTAGACTGGAGCTATGTGAAATAAAGTGTCTTGCTCAAGGACACAACGTGTCACTGGGAATTGAACTCACAACCTTACGATCATAAGCCAAATACCCTAACCACTAAGCCATGCACCTTTACTCCACCCTATTATCAAACAGTAATTAGTTGTTATGACCCAGGTCAGCCTTGATATAGCAGTGTTATGGTCCAAAAGTAGGCAATTCAACTAATAGAGTTACTGCTTGAACATAATGGTTAGTTATATTAGAATGTAATAATATAAAAAAGCATTGTTTATTTAGTTTGTATATAATCAAAGATTATATTGGTAATCTTAGTAGGGAGTATTAAAAGAGATCTTAGTAATGTATAGTAATTTTGCTTGACTTATAAGAGATGATTAGTGACCCAGAACAAGAGCTGAACAAAATCTAACAATGTTTTTATTTTGTTTTTGTCTGGATCAAGTTGAACATGATGTGCTTTTAATATGGTGTTGTACCTTCATCTTGGTATATTGCTGATATGACTAGCTGTGGGTGGATGGATGATAGAACATGTAGCATTTTGAATATATGTCTATATCATACATTGTTGTTGATATGTCTAATTTTTAATATGCTGTTAAACATCAATTATCTTACTCTCATGGAATAGTGACTGTAACATTTTGAATGTATGTTCATATCGTATTATAAGATTGCTGGTGTGTGGATTGTACATTTAGATTTTAACACAGTGTTGTAGATTCCCCATTGAGTATTAATGTTACATCTAGATGTGTCTGAATGGTAGGATGTCTTGTATATAAACATAAGTTATCATACTGTCATACCTAGACATGCTTGTGAATTGTAGAATATGTAATTAGAAGGACTGTTTGAAAGTTTCAGCTGCAAA
>NC_142930.1:75030747-75113247 GCF_046866305.1 Octopus bimaculoides | reverse complement strand
TATATATATATATATATGTATATATATATATATATATATATATATATATCATCATCATCATCATCATCTATATATATATATATATGTTTTATCGCTTTCCTTGAGAGAGAATGACTGGTGCTTTTATTTATTATTAATCATTTAGTCTGAAATTATATATTCTTACATGAACTTTTGAACTTAGAAGACTATCTTCTACAAATTGGCTCATAAATAACATTTCAGTCTTGGTAGGGGGAAGAGTTTGAATGTTTAATGAAAGAGATATCAAAATTAACAAAAATAAAAACTACATCATTAAAGCAGACACTGTAAATGAGTTATTTTATATTATTATTAAATCACTATGTGACAGAAACCTTTATTATTATTATTAAAATAAAATAAAATAAATCATTATTATTGTTTTTATCACTATTAAGAAAACACAATATATTGTAGCATACTTAAGCCTTTCTGCAATTCTAGAATTGATTTGGTTGCAAAACTTTTTTCCCTTTACATATAGATACAGGTTTTGTTTCCACTTAATGGAAACACTGTGTATATGAAAGCCTTGTTATAACCAAGGAATTCCATAACATGAAGTCTGGCTTCCATTGAATCTGGAAGTCAGTGAGAAATATGTTTCATATTAAAAAATCCTTTGTTACAGCAGGATATTCTGAAATGAAATGCTTCTGCAGTGTACTGAGTATCTATAGTGTTTTACACAGAACATGAGAACTTGGGAATGCTATTTTATGGACTTCATACATGGACATTCTCCAAGATATCTTTATCTTTTATCTTTTACTTATTTCAGTCATTTGACTGCAGCCATACTGGGGAATTTCTTAAAACCATCCTGAGCAATAATCATCAGGCTTTCAGTTTACCCATCTAACTGTTTAATTAGACTCAGGAGTAACACTGCTGTTTGTTGCATTCCAGTTTACTGACTCAGTTTGCAAAGTGCATGTAGGTGTTTCAGTTCATATGCTGGGTTCACGTTTTTTGATTTTTCTCCATTTTAATTCTTTCTTTGATTCTTTGACTTCTTTTGTTATATCTGTCTGCAAAGCATGCATGTTTTGTGCTCAGAGTGCACATGGCTGTTAAGGAATCTGTAGCTAGATACTTATTTCAGTGCTTCTTATCTCGTGAGTGCAACCTTTCATTTTTGTCATATTTAGCAACTTCTTGTAGTTAAGTGTCTTGTTCTTTTCAGGTGAATGACTGGTGCAATTCTATTGACTGTATTTATCATGACAAGTTGAACTAAGCCTTTTTTCCCCATCATTTCATCTAGGGATAGTAGACAATGTTTCAATGAGTGATGTCGTCTAAATTTTGACAAACGTTTACTTGTTTCAAATGTCACAAGGGTCAACTTTCATCCTTTCAAAATAAGTACCAGTTGAGCACTGGGGTTGATGTAATAAACTTCCCCCACCCCTGGGAAGTGTAGCTGTTAAAAGAAGTATCTTCAATGGTGTAGCTTGTGTGTGTTCTGCATGGGGCGGCCCTTCCATTTGTCACCCCCAGGCCCGAACAAAAAATATATGCTGAACAATTATTGCATTTAATGGTGAGTAGTGTCCCCACATTAAAACCACTATTATTTGATTTCAATACAGCCTATACAGGCTTATAGCCTACAGCAGACCCAAAAGTGATGCCACCCCCATAAAAGTGCTGCCTAGAGCAGACCACCTCCTCAGTCCACCTTTAGCTATACTAGTGAGCACCTTTCAGGGTGACTCTTTCTCCCCATTGTTATTTGTCATTGCAATCATATCTATCTCATTGACTTAAAACACATCACCACAGGTCACAAACTAAGAAGAAATTTACCTTCTAAACCATCTATTCTTCATCTATTACTTTTATATGTATTACAAAGTTTTAAAAGGAGATCAGTTCAGTTGTTAATATAGTAAAGATGTGCTGCAATGATATTAGGATGGAGTTTGGTATATCAAAATGTGCAACTTTAGCCATGGAGAGAGGGAAGAATTCTCATTTTAATGGAATAAACTTACTGAAAGAACAGATTTTAGAATCTGGTAACAATGGATACAAGTAACTAGACATACTGAAACTCAGTGATATAATGCAACAGGAAATGAAGAAACTGGTGAAAACAATGTAGAGAGATTAAAACTTGTTTTGATGTCCAAAATTAATTCAAAGAATCTGATAAATGTGATCAAATGCTTGGACAGTTACTATTATGTATTATAGTGCTGGAATAGTGAACTGGACAAAAAAAGGAAATGGATGCATCAGATTGAGAAAAACCCTATGCATGGAACACTTCATCCGAACGCAAATGCTAGTTATTTATACAAAAAATTGTTGTTGTTGTTGTTGTGGTGGCGACGGTGGCAGTGGTGGTGTCATCGTCGTCGTCAACATAAAATGTTTTCAACAGTTTTATGTGAGTTTCTGCTGCACCAAGAGCACCTCCATGTTGCATTGTTTCCTGGAAATGTAGAATTGTGATTGGATACTACTTCAGTTTTGGGGTGTTTGGGTTAGTGATTCTGGTGTGACTTTAGTGTTTTATTTATTGTTTAGATCATGTGGTCCTTGGGAGTCCATATAAGATTTTGCTGTAAAAATTTATCTGCATTAAATTGGTTATACTTCTACAATACACAAAATATTTTGACAACTTTTTTTACACTGTTCCTAATAACTGGCCCTCTGTCAGCTATGACAATGAGTGTTCCAGTTGATTTGATCAATGGAACAGCCAGCTCATGAAATTAACATGCAAGTGGTTGAGTACCCCACAGACTTGTGTACCCTTAACGTAGTTCTCAAGAAGATTCAATGTGACAAAGCTGGTCCTTTGAATTAGAGGTACTACTCATTTTTGCCAGCTGAGTGGATTGGAGTAACATGAAATAAAGTGTCCAAATGGCTAAGAGGGTCCATCTGAGAAAAAAGAGAATCAAAGGGATCCATAGGCAAAAAATGGTTGAGAAAAACTGGCTTTTGTGTTTGACATATGCTGTGTGATTGGAGTTATGTGTTTTAGTGTCAGGAGGTGATTGAGTAAAGCATATTGTACAGTTTGTGCAAAAATTAATGGGTTGCAACTGTGTAGAATAGGAATTGTGTGAGTTGTTGGTGTTTTAGTATAAGTATTGGTTTGTAGAAGTTTGCATCGTGTTATTTTACTGAATGATCGTGGTGTAGAGCATGTACTGTGTGCAGAGTGTACTGTTTCAGTTATGCTATGAAATTAAAAGTGTTTTGCATAGAATGTGAGCTGTGCCTAGAAGAGCTATCTTTTAGAGTGTGGAACATACTGAACTCTGTTAAGGTTTGTATGGTTTTGTCTTTATATTACTTGTTTCAGCCATTTGACTGTGGCCATGCTGGGGCACAATGTTGAATGGTTTTAGTTAAACAAATCGACACCCTGGATCTCCTTTTTTTTTAAGCCTAGTACTTATTCTTTTGGTCTCTTTTGCCAAACAGCTAAGTTATGAGGACGTAAACACACCAACACCAGGTTGTCAGGTGGTGGTGGTGGTGGGAACAAACACAGACACAAAGACACACACACATAGATATATACATACAAATATTTAGATAGATACAATAGGCTTCTTTCAGTTTCCATCTACCAAATCCACTCACAAGGCTTTGGTTGGCCTGAGGCTATAGTAGAAAACACTTACCCAAGATGCCATGCAGTGGGACTGAATCCAGAACCATGTGGTTAGGAAGCAAGCTTCTTACCATACAGCCATACCTGTGCCTAGTTTTGTTTTTTTTTTTTCTTATCATACCTAATATCAATTATTGTTTGTACTGTTTTTACCTTCGTGTTTCAAATCCCACTAATTTCATTTTCAAGAAGTTTATCTACTTCTTTTCAGACAATACCTTGGTCAGAAGGAATCAAAATGTCTGTCACTATACAGCCATTTTCATCCAAGCTTATGATATTATTACTGGATAGTTTGTCTTGATCTCCTTATCAGTCTGGACAAGCATATCTCAGATAATTGTCATGTGCTATGTTTGGAAGATGTTTATAACACCACTTCATATCCATTTTCATGTCAGTGTGTCAGCATATTGCCAAATAGACATAGTTGTCCACTCAGTCATGTCTGTGAATATTCTTGAACTTGACAAAGACCTGGGCAGGCTGAGATGATATGGTCAATTATCTCATTGTACTTGTTGAATCGTCTGGTGTGTTTACATCATTTTATTTTTAATAGTTGTTTGTGTCTAGGTATTAGTCTTAAGAAGCTAAAACCAGACCTTCAGTTTCTGCTTTTAGTCCAGAGCTTTTAAGTTACTGTTAGCTTACTTCCTCTTTGTCAAGTTTTGTAAGGTATTAACAATGAAGTAGGTTATTTTTTTTATCTTCAGTTTTTCTTTAGTTTATTTTAGAATACTGATGTGATATTGTCATTTGCTTTTTTTTTTTTTACCTTTCTTGTTTTGTCCTCTTTCAAATCTTACTTCAGTTCAAGTTTATACCTCATTGTTTCTTTATGTATAGAAAATTATTATTGTCATTGTTGTTATTCTTATCATCATCGTCTTCATCGTTGCCATTGTCATCATCATCATCATCAAAACTATTGCATGCTATGTTAGCAGGGATGTTATCTTGATGTTTGGTGCCAATAAGTCTCCTCAAATCTCAAGAATTTTTCTTAAAATTTTTGCAGAATGCAAGTTGGTACTTTTCTGTAATTCTACAGTGTATCTCAATTCCAATACCATTCAGCCTCTTAGATATGAGTTTGGGTTTTGTGTCAAGTGCATAAATTACCACAAGAATAATTGTCATCTTAGCCTTCCACAATCTCTTCATCTCTCTCTGGCTAGGTCCTGATAATTCTCATTTTTCTCGATGTCTTTGTTATCCATTCTATTATCAAATGGCATTGCAAAGTCTATGATCCCACACTGTGGTTTTTATTTTTTATTGCATTTTATTTATTTAGTTATTGTCTTCTACAATCATATTTGGTCTTCTTGCTTAAATAGTATAGAAATTCCATAAAATTCTGTAATTATTATTCTGTTATCACAGCCTCTGGCTTGTGTTCATAACACTTTTTTCCTACTTTGAATTCACATAGTTAATATCCCAATGCACTCTTTCACCAATACAGTTGTACCTGCACTTATATTGTTTTTGTGCTAGCTTACTGCATTCATTTAAGGAATGTTTAATACATTCATCTCCTTTCCCATAGATTCTGTGTTTGCTCTCTGATTAAATTTTATCAGTCTTTGTCAAGTTCATCCTAATGACTTGCTCATAGGTGGCTATAATTAGTGACTGAGTTTCTTGCTTCAGGTTTCAGTCAGTCAGCTACAACCAAGTGTTCCTTACTTCCTTGGTTACATTAATTGGCCATGTACTACTACTACTACTACTACTACTACTACTACTACTGCTGCTGCTACTTCTGCTGCTGCTGTTGCAATGACTGCTACTACTCATACAAGCATGGTAAAATGGACATAAAATTGATGATAATGATTTGGTTGTTTTTGGTTCTGAACAACTCCTGACATAAAACAAAGTATGGGGCCACAAATTGTTTATATGAAATTTCAGAAATGTTGTTCATCAATCTGTTATGTGTGGTGACAGGAGAGCACTTATTTTGACTTGAATGAATTGAGTGGTGTATGATTTCCTGACAGAATCAGTTCAAGTTCAGAAGTAAAAGACATTTTTGACTTGTTGATCATCAAAATTCATCTACACAGTCTGCAGACAGTTTGTATAGATATGTGGAGAAAAATGTATGGTAAGAATTGGTTGGGCAGAAGTCCAAAATCTTGTGAATTAAGCTAACAAGCATTGAAATAAAGAAAAATATTGGCTGACAGCTTGTAAATACTTAGAGTTGGTTCTTTACTGGGGTTATTGTTTAGAAATACAAATAAATATATTGATCTTTATAACCTGTTGTAATAGTGCAAAAAAATGTTTTGAGTGATAATAAATTTGCTATGAAATGATAACAATTAAAATGGTGTAGTATGTAGTAAAATGTTAATATAGAAAATTTAATCTATAAAGCTTAAATACAGAATGAATGGTTGACAGAAAATGGTTTAGTAACATGGGTTATGAAAAGGTTAAAATAAGAAACTCTCCTTTCAGAAAAATGGTGGAGAAATTTGAAATAAAATCCAAAATTACTTTCTTTCATTTATATATAAAAACCAAAATAATTCCCCAAAATCTAATGTTTTTCATTGTTCAGTAAATAAATATGTAATGTATTATGTTTTACTACAATATGAATAATTGTAATGTAAGTTGTCTAGGTTGTCTTTTTATAAAGTCATAGACACAAGTGCCTATGCATACAGCTAAGATAATGGACTGGAACTTATTATTGCCAAGGAAAGTTCCTCTAGAAGCAATGTTATTTCAAAATAGCATTTTGTATGTCTTACTCAATGTGGATATATCGTAGAAAGCCACACAACTGTGGCATTCATCTTGAGAAAGCATCTCCTATAAGCATTTAGTGCAGACAAAATTCGTTCCACCCCTATATAGATCATATTAATTGTTTTTTATTCTATGTAGGTGCAGGTATGATTGTGTAGTATGAAGTTTATTTTCTAATCGTAATTCTGAGTTCAGTCCCACTACTTGGCACTTTGTGCAAGTGCCAACCTTGTGAGTGGATTTGGTAAACAGAAACTGAACAAAACTTGTCATATACGTGTGTGTGTGTGTGCACGAGCATGTGTCTCTGTCTTTGTGTTTGTTCTCCACTACCACTTGACAACCAGCATTGGTTTGTTTATGTCTCCATAACTTAGCAGTTCCACAAATTGCGATTGATAGAATATAAGTACGGGGTCAATTTGTTTGACTAAATTTTTCAAGTTTGCAATCCAATGATTAAAACAGGTAAAAGATAAAGGGTAAATCATATATCATACGACAACATACATTTATACAAGAAACTGTCCTTTATACTAGGTTTTAATGTCATCATGTGGCTATTCACATCTGTCAAATAAGTATTTTTTAATATTGCAACCTTTAATTTGATATTTTAACAAACAGACTTTCATTAGCTATATTATGCAAGCTGTCCAAAATCTGTGCAGAAGCCTCCATTTTTGAGGACACATGTTTCAAAAGCTCTAACTTTCTTCTAATATTTTTTTACTTTTTACTCAACTGAGTTAACCTGACCCAGTAAATGAAAAGGTACACTGTAATCGTTGCCTTAAAAGTGCATCATAATGATACAGAGATAGTTTGTTTCCTTCGTTGTCAGAATTCAAAAGAAGCTGGAAGATGCTGATTGAGATACAACATCAGCAGTTAAAGGCATACACAGAGTCCTAACTCTATCAGAACTCATAACTTAGTACAAAATGTTCAAGAAATAATCAGAGCCATTGCAAGGGCTTTGAGGTTCCAGAATTCTCCAATCAGAAGAGTTGTGCATGAGGGCATCTGGTACAAGTTGTATGTGATGCAGAGAGGTCACTTTATGTTGGTTATAACAAGAATGAATCATTTGATCCATGGAAAGTGCTTACTAAACAAGTTAAAACACCAAGAGGCTGAAATGCTTTGGTTTTACACCAATGAGAGAAACTTCAATGGGGACCAAAAAGTAAACTGAACGAACAACAGATAGTTGTGCAGACCTAAATAAGGTTCCAACAGCCATGCATACAATATTATCAACAACTCTAATGCTTCAGAGAGTCATCAGCAATGAGGGAGATGTCATATCTCTTCACTTGTATTCACAGAGCTTAAGAGTCAGTGCCACTGTCTACGCAGAAGTGTTGGAGAATGATGTGAAGCCCTGGATAGACAGAGTACACAACGGAAGACTGTACTTCTCATAAGACTAGGACAACCCAAGCATGAATGTGTGGCAATCTCCATAATCATATTCTCCCAGACACATGGCCTCCTAGCTCACCTCATCAGACTTCAATCGACTTAACTATTATATATAGGCCATAGTTGAGAGAGAGGTCAATCAACACACCTATAACACTATACAATTTCTCAAGTCTGCCATAACCAGCACCATATTTGAAATTGGTAAAGCTCATCTGATTCAGACATGTCAGCACACCCACTGCTGTATTGAAGCAGCCATTGGTGTTGGTGGAGTCATTGAATAGTGTAGTAAAAGGGTTCTCAAGATTATTTTTACCTATTTGCTTTCAAATACAGCTTTTCTTTGATGAGTTATGTGCCTTGTTCTTAACTTATACGAATGACGTCAAGAAACTGATGCACCCTGTATCTATCTATCTATCTATCTATCTATCTATCTATCTATCTACCTATCTGTCTATTTATCTATTTGTCTATCTATCTATCTATCTATCTATATATATATATATATATATATATATATATATATATATATATATATATGTATGTAGGAATGGCTGTGTAGTAAGTAGCTTGCTTACCAACCACATGGTCCTGGGTTCAGTCCCACTGCATGGCACCTTGGGCAAGTGTCTTCTACTATAGCCTCAGGCCAACCAAAGCCTTGTGGGTGGATTTGGTAGACAGAAACTGGAAGAAACTCGTTGTATATATATATATATGTATGTGTATGTATATGTTTGTGTGTCTGTCCCCCCAGCATCGCTTGACAACCGATGCTGGTTTGGCAAAAGAGTACGATAGAATAAGTACTAGGCTTACAAAGAATAAGCTGTGGGGTCGGTTTGCTCGACTATACAGCTGGTGCTCCAGCATGGCCGCAGTCAAATGACTGAAAGAAGTAAAAGAGTAAAAAGAGTATATATGAGGTAGTTTTGGTGAAGCATCGTGAGGTATAACTTTAAATAAAATTGTTGTGTAAGTACCTTTTTGCCTTACACAACAACCTTCTTTAATATATGTTACACAGACACATGCACATGCACACAGTACACACACACACACACATACACACACATACACACACATACATATGCATATATATTATGAGTATGTGTGTTTCTATTTCTCACTACTTGATAACTGGCTGGGTTTGTTTACATCCATGTAGCTTAGCAATTTAGCTTAAATGTAACTGATAGAATAAGAATCAGGTTTAAAATAAGTACTAGTCGGGTAAAGAGAGTTTTCGATTGATTAAAACTATTCAAGGTTTTTAATTGAGCAAACCCCTGCTGTAGTTTAATGATTGAAACAAATATAAAAGGAATAAAGGGGCAAAGCAAACAGACCAATCATTCAAATCTCAGTAGAAGCAAACAGGCTTTTCATTGTCTGTTTTATAGAGGCAAACAGACCTTTTGTTGTCTTTTTTATGTAGGCAAACCTTTTGTTTTCTGTTTAATATAGGCAAACAAACTTTTAGTGTCTGTTTTATTATAGGCAAACAAACCTTTCATTGCTTGTTTTATATATACAAACAAACCTTTTATTGTCTGTTTTATAAAGGCAAACAAACCTTTCATAGTCTTTGTATATAGGCAAACCTTTCATTTTATGTATACAAACAAACCTTTTATTGTCTGTTTTATATAAACAAATAAAACTTTCTTCATCTGTTTTATATTGACAAACTATTCATTGTTTTATATAAGCAGGCCTTTTGTTAACAGACCTTTTGTTAACTATTTTATGGAAGCAAATAGTTCAAATAGTTTTAATTTATACTTTTTAATATATATATCTTTTATTTTTTATTTGCTTCAGTCATTGAACTGTGGCCATGTTGAGACATCACCTTGAAGGCTCTAGTTGAACAAATTGACTCCAATTTGTTTTTTTAATATTTATTCTTTTGGTCTCTTTTTGGTAAACCACTAAGTTACAGGAATGTAAACAAACTACCATTGGTTGTCAAGCAGTGATAGGAGACAAACACAAGCACAAATACACACACATATACATATATATGTGTATGTATGTATACAATTGACTTCTTTCAGTTTCTAGTTTCTGTTTTACCATATCCAGTCACAACAGTGGGACTGAACCCAAGACCACATGGTTGGGAAGCAAGTTTCTTGACCACACAGCCACATCTGCATCTATATTCACTTTTTATTATTATTATTTTATTTGAGTGATTGTTGGGCCCATGGCCTTTTCAGGTTACTCCCAGACTAATGAAGTCAGTGTACTTGATTTTCTGCTTGAAGTTTTAAAGATCAGTTTCTGCAGGGAGACTGTAGACCAGTGGTTCTCAATCAGGGTTCATATGGTTCCTCAGGGTCCATATAAGATTTTTAGGGGCTCACACAACAAAATAGTAAATTGGGGATCCACAACAGTGTTTTAAGGACCCCGAAAAAGCTTTGTTTTAGATGTATGTATTAATATGTATTGCAAGAAACAACTTTCTCTAACATTTTATAAAGTTCAACCTACACAAGTTATTGTATGAAAAACAAACTAGGAATTTTGAAAGATGTTTCTATAAAACCAGTTTTAATATGCAAAAGGGGTCCATCGATAAAAAAATGGTTGTAACCCCTGTTCTAGAATGTCATGCTAAAAATATACAATCACATCATCAAAATCTCAAAGTTACATGATTAATTCAAAACTAGTTTTTAAACACTGAATGTCTTGACAGGGGGCACCAGTATAAAATAATAATCAAAGGGATCCATAGATAAAAGATGGTTGTGAACCCCCTGCAAGAGACAAAGACAGAATTCAGAAAGAATTGCAATCATGGCAGGATGTGATTGAGCACAATGATTAATGTAAGGCTTATTGGAGGAAAACAGGTTAAGTGCATGAGCTGGTGTGGTTTGTGACTGCCTAGATTAGAGAAGATACAACATTTTAATAATGATAGAAGTCACAGAGTAAAACGACTGTGTCTTCTTTTTTATATTTTATTCATTTCAATCACTGGACTGTGGCCATGCTGGGGCATTTCCTTGAGGTGTTTAGTCAAACAAATTGGCCCTAGTATTTACTTGTTAAATCTAATACTCATTCTATCGGTCTTCTTTTGCTGATCTTGGGACATTGGCTTATTTACAGAGATGTAAATAAACCAACACCGGTTGTCAAGCAGTGGTTGGGGACAAACACACACACACACACATGCATGTGTACACACACACACACACATAGTGGGCTTCCATACAGTTTCTGTCCTGTAAATTCACCCACAAGACTTTGGTCAACTTAGGGCTATAGTAAAAGGCACTTACCCAAGGTGCCACACAGTGGGACTGAATTGAAAACCACATTGTTTCAAAGCAAACTTTTTAACTACACAGCTACGTCTGTGAACCTGTGATTCTAATGTGTTGCTGAGGGAGTCTTTGAGTGGTTACAGTGCATTGATGAGCAAATTTTTGAGTAATTGAAGTGTGTTGGCTAGAGAATCCTTGCTAATTAGTTAAATAGCGTTCCATTAGATGTTGTCTCCGATGTTTGTATGTATAGTAACACTGCAGCAGCACTATTTCAGATATCACAACAGTACTCAAATGTGTCTTTTATGTTAAAGTACAACTTACAATATCATGGTTTTGTTGACTGATGCTAATTTGTCATGTCCACATTGAATGAATTTGGGAGGAAGTTTTAAAAAATTAATTACTGAAATGTTTTCCTCCCTACGTATGCAACTACAGGACTGATATTTACATTAATTGGGACTGGCTATATACATTAGTAGGGTGTTTTGTTTGTCTTTCTTTTCTATATCAATCATTTCTTTGCTTAAGTTATCAATCTTCCATGAGTGTTGGCTTCTGTCATTCTTCACAGTTTAATCAGTAAGTAAAATGACCCAAGTTGCACTTCTTCTAATGTTTAGCTTTTAGAAATTTATTTGCTTGTTTATTCTTCTGTACTGAATCTCTCTACCTTACAATAAACTGCTTTTGTTTTTTCTTCTTTTATTTATTTATCTAAGGTGGACTATAATAGCATTGGCTGCCTTTAGAATAAACTTGTCATTCAAAAACCTTTCCTCATTTTCTGATATTAATGTTATCATCATCCTCGTCATGGTATTTGTCGTTGTCATTAACATCACTGTCATCATCATTATTGTCGTCGTTGTTGTTGTCATCATCATCCTGTCATCATCGTTATTATTGTTATCATCATTTCAAATGTTCAACCTCTCTATCTCTGATGGTCTCTCATCATAGCCCAGAACATTGTCATCCCCCAAAACTAGGCTTCCCGTTTAGAGCCACAAAATTCTTCAGCACTGATCAGATTCTGGCTGGTGCTGTGGAATTCACGAAGATTTACAGTGTTAATTTCAATTCCTCTGACAAGAAAAGTTGCTTGCAATAGACAGAATCGACCCTATCTAGGAGAAAGTATGTTTCTCATTTACTTAGTACTCTCCTGTTATTTGGGAAAATATTAGATTAGTAATGCTACATCAGACTGGGTGACCATTGACAGCAGAAAGCCTTTCTTGTACCTTTTAACCCTTTAATACTTAAAGTGGCCACAACCAGCCCAAATATTCTACTTGTTTTATGTTCAAACCAGCCAGATCTGGTTTCTAACACCTACCCTACAATGTCATTCTAAAAATAAACAATCATCATCATTATCATCATTTAACGTCTGCCTTCCATGCTGGCATGGGTTGGATGGTTTAACAGAAGCTGGCCAGGTAGATGACTACACTAGGCTGCTGTATCTGTTTTGGCAGAGTTTTTATGGCTGGATGCCCTTCCTAACACCAACCACCCCACAGAATGGACTGAGGAATTTTTAGGCAGCACCAGCACAGGCAAGGTCAGTTTTGACATGGTTTATACAGCTGGATGCCCTTCCAAATGCCAACTACTTCACAATGTGGACTGGATGCTTTTTACATGGCACCAGTACTGACAGTGTCACCAAGTAACTTGCAAGACAAGGAATTTTGGGAGAAGAGGGGCATTGGAGGAAGTGATCTTCAGTCAGATGATGAAAGGTGTGTGACAGAGAGACAGAGAGGGAAAAACAGGT
Source organism: Octopus bimaculoides (assembly GCF_046866305.1). NCBI lineage: Eukaryota > Metazoa > Mollusca > Cephalopoda > Octopoda > Octopodidae > Octopus > Octopus bimaculoides. The sequence continues at coordinate 75,100,292 of NC_142930.1, read as the reverse complement.
GTCTTGCTGTAGAGGAGGTACATGGTTATCATATCATTGAAATCTTAAAACTCCAAGATAATGCATGATTAATTCAAAATAATGTGACTAAATAAGAATTACATTTGACAAATGCTAAATGGTTAGAGTTACAAATTTATGTTGAGTCTTGTCTCCTCTCCTATTACGATTTCATTCACATCAAGGATGCACTATAAAAATTCACTCCAATACTTCAGAAGAATGAAAGCCAAAGTTGATCATGCTGGAAGGCAGCTACTACAGACACAAATATCTGAGACCATATCCAAAAGAAGGCCATTTAATTGATTAGCAAAGCTTCAGACACCGTACTGCAGCCACTGGCTCATAGATGTGTTGTTTCCTTTCTATGCCTTTTCTATGGCTTCTGCTACTCTGAACTAGCTATTTGTTTACTCTTCTACTTAGGCCTATCAAATACACCATCTTTCTTCTTTTCATCATCTCTACTATACTTCACTTCACACATTCTGTACCAAACACTCTACTCAATCATTTGTCTTAAAGGTGTAAACTTCAGGAATTCCCTACCTATCTATGTTTTTCTGGGTACATTGAACTTTTGAATACTCAAACTAAGCACCAGTCACATCAATCTTATCTGTTTCAAGCTCTAGGAATTTGTCAAAGGTCTTAGATTTTCTCTTCATTTGATGAACTAATACTAAAAAGGATAGAGAGAGAGAAAGAGAGAGAGGTTTTTTTCCCCCCATCTAACAACTTTTCATCAGGTTCTAAATAAACATTTATCACCAATGACATTAACAACTTTTACGTCAACTTTTTTCATCTCAGGCATAATGTTCACTGGTCCTATAGCTTAATTTAAACTTATGATATCAACCATTTCAATATTCAAAGTTATTCTGAATATTCAACAGCTTGGGAAACAGTATAGCTTGGATAAGGATCATTTCATCAGAAATTCTCCAACAACATCACAAAGTTAATTGCATGACTGCATGGCCACACTGTTGACCTTAGACCCTTTATCTTCATTCAATGTTTATCAGCTTTGAATTATATTCTTACTTTTTATATCACCTAAATTTTTCATTCATTTTTCATGCTGCTTCTCTTTATTATAAACTTTAGACAAAATAGTTACATATTCTCAAGATATTCTCTTGATATACCTAGTATATATTATCCTGGTGTGATACTGATTAGGATATTTTTTCAACATAAATAATTATTTATTATTTGTTATTATAATAGTTAATTATAATTAATGCTACTTATTTTCACATTAGATTACTGCTACAACTTACACTAATTGCAGTTTCTTGACCTTTAACCTAAATAGGACCCTCATATAATGTTTAGAGGGTGGGGTATATTTTTAACTGTAAAATGTGATATTTAGAGTTAAGATATTAGAAACTGACTATAAGATAATGGTCCTAGCTACCAGAAATGAGATATGACTTGTGCAAACAATTATTTTAAAGAGTAGGACTCCCTTCATTCATGAATAACAGTGGGATTGCACCTAGAAAGTTACCTTCCAAGGCACAAGTCTGGGCAAGGTTGTTTATGGAAGGCCAGCAGTCACCCATGCATACTAGCCTCCCCTCTCCATGCCACCAATGTTATCCAAGGGAAGGACAAAGGCTAATACAGCTTGGAACTAATGATGGTACAACTCATTTCTACAGTGGAGTGAACTAGAGCTATGTAAAAATAAAGTGTCTTGCTCAAGAACACAACACATAGTCAGGTCTGAGAATTGAACTCACTGCCTCATGATTGTGAGCCTGCTGCTCTAACCACTGAGCCATGCACTGCTATAAATTAACTATTTTGGCAAGTGATAGTGAGTGATATCAGAATTATTGTAGCTGATGAAGATCAGAGTCAGTTACTGAGGACCCCACTATAATTATCAATTTTACCTTTTATTATTTTAATTCATTTGAGATAGATTTAAATGGAACATTAATCAAACTTTTCATTAAACTGCCCAATGTGTCTTTAATTCAATCGCCAGGTGTCTGTGATATTTAAATTCAGTTCATTAGAATTGCTTGTATTAAATTATTTTTGTTAAAGTGAGAGAAGAGTTGGACACAAGAGGCATCAGATGTGGTGTGCAAGAGAAACAACTGTGCTGGTATGGTCATGTGATGTATATGGATGAGTACAGCTGTGCAAAGAAGTGCCTATCTCTAACTGTGGTGGGAACCTGTGGTAGAGGTAGATCCAGGAAGACATGGGATGAGGTGGTGAAGTATGATCTTCAAACTTTGGGCCTCACAGAGGCAATGACTAATGATCAAGACCATTGGTGATATGCTGTGCTTGAGAAGACCTGTCAAGCCAAGTGAAACCATAGTCATGGCTGATGCTGGTGTCACATAACTGGTACCCATGCTGATGGCACATAAAAAGCACCTTTCAAGCATTGGGCCTGATGCCAGTTGCATGTGAAAAGTTCCTTTCGAGTGTTGGGCCTCATGGAGGCAGTGACCAAGATCTTTGGCATTATGTTGTGCTTGAGAAGAAGACCCATCAAGCCAAGTAAAATCACAGTGTATCATTGTAGTTAATGGTGGAGACTCTAGCCCTCAATGCTTTTTGGCTGGTGCTGGTACACTACATGAAACATAAAACATCAATCTTTAGCTTTTGCAGAGTAAGTGGCCCTGCTGACATTTTTTAACTGGGCTCCGCACTTTCTAGCATCAGCCATGATTATTGATCCCTATTTTCAGTTGCATATCTTTTGTGTCAACTATACCTCAGCCTGTTTGAACTATAATCAATGTGCCATCAAAAGTGTTAAAGACTAAAATTATAGAATTATTTTTTAAATGTATTTCTTGTGAAGAAGATAATGAAAAATAAGTTGTATGACAGTATTTAAAAAGAAAAATCAAAAAGTATCTAAAAAAATAGAAAGCTTTGACAGTGTCTGATTTGTGGAAAAGAATAAAAAGGAAACTAAAATCCTTTAAAGTTGTAGATTGGCCTTTGATATTTGAGTGTTTATGCATGTGCATACATGTGGATATGTATGCTTATATATGTACAAGCATTGCTGATTATGTCTGGTTATATCTATGTATACATCTGTATGTATTTATACATGAATAGTTTGAGGCTTATGGCAAATAACAACTTAGTAATATTAATAAATGTTCCAGTAAAACTTACTGCAAGTTATTCTGACATATTCCAAAGTTTAATTTTATGATAGGTTGTTTTGAAAAAAATGTATTAAAGAAACAAATTATTATAGATATGAATGCTGGAAATTTCATAAAATTTTCGTCACAGGCACCAAGAAGAAATTTTACTAAAATTAATCATTTAAGTTCTATGCTTATAGAACTGGAAGAAAATATTCTTCTAAGTAGCTGACAAATTTTCATTCAGAAAATGGCTTCTCATATTTCTTTCAGTAAAGTTGACATTAAATCGAGAAAATTTTTTGAAAAGTTATTTAAATGAAATATTTTTCTTAAAATTTGCATTATATCGATATTGAATATCATAACAATCTTATGTAAAAATTGTGTTTCAGTGATATAGAAACAGTTGCCAGTGTATTTAAGTGTGCATTGTGCATTCTCCTTCTCACATATTTTATGTCAGCCAAATATGGAAAGAAAATCACAAATCTACATCTAATGGAATATCAGCACTTCTAGTAATGACCCGAACAACACTTGCCAAACCATCTGTGTTACTGATAAATTATCTGATCTTGTTGTAAAACGTCAAAATATGCAGGTTTTGTTTTGTTTTTGTTTGTTGTTTTTTTTTGTTTGTTTTTTTGGTGTGGTTGCTTTTTGTAACTTGCTGGGTTAGGAGGCAAGAGCAGTGTTCATAACCCTTACAGGCCTTCTGAAACTATTGAGATTGATGTCATTAAAGGTGCACTTAAACTGTTGCAAGTCAACATCTGCAGGAATAATATCAGCAAGAAGATTCCAGTGGGGTAGCATTATGAGATTAATGGTAGTGATTAGCGATGAGTATGTGTGGGGGGGGGGGGGGGAACATGGATGATGACAGGAAAAATGGTAAGAACTTTAATAGAAGTGGCACAAAATCAACTAGCTCTGAGAAACAAAGGCCATTATAGTGTCAACAAAAAAAAAGGCAGAGAGAGCCATAGTATGAGCCATAGAATCAGAGATGTATGTTTATATCAATCTGTCCAGTGGCCTTTCTTTGGATGTTGTAGTCTAGGATAGCTGTGAGTGTTTGCAGCAGCAGCATTGCCCCAAATGTGGAAGCAACATTGTATTGTGGGCCTCACTTCTGCTTCATAAAGTATCAGCAGATGTTGAGGGCTGAAGTATTTTCTATTTTCAAAGAGAAGAGCTAGTTTGGGGGGCATGACCCTAGCGATGTTAAGGATGTGCTTTCACCAGGAGAGATTATTGATGATAGTGAAGCATAACACTTTCCAGAGACAGCAATACTTCACACAGTACATGAAATACCATCAGCACAATCTTTAGTCTTCCACATCTCTACCCTAGTATCTATGGGACATTTTCAATATATAACTTATATATTGCACTCTAGTATTCTTTCAGATATGTTTTCCCAAGCATAAAGTTTTTCAGATATGCTATACAAGCAAAGGCATTAATAACTAGAAGGAAGAACATATATGCAACCATTTCACCTGCTAAAAATAGTAACTGAATTTCTCTTAGATCACACCCTATCATTTCTTACTTTTCTTTTATCCTCTTGATTTATCTTTCTTCCTACTCAGTTGATAGAAAATAAAAGATTGAATATACAATAGTGATGTAAGAAACTTTCTTAGTAAGCTTATTGCTGCTAATGAATACACAAAGAGAATGTAGAGACAACTCCTTAATCTTGCCAGATAGTAACACAACCTCTTTAGTGTTGGTGTCACAATAAAATGCACTCAAGACACTCTGTAAAATGTTTAGCAATAGGAAGGGTATCCAGCTATAGAAATCACAGAGACAAAAAAATGGAACATGCAAGTGAGATGTGATCCTTAAACCATCTAGGTGAGCAGCAAATTCAAATCAAAACTGACAAGCCATGTTGACCAATACAGACAATGTTTGCATGAAAACGCAGATGTAGAAATGATGGTGATGATGTTGACAGTGGTAGTAGTGGTGGTTGTGATGATGATGATGATGATGACAATGATGATGATATATCTTAAAATTTTGGAGAATAAAGTTCCACTTTTTCTTAATTCATTGCTACCTTCATCATTCTCATTATCCTATTCAGTATTAGGACATAAATAGAACATATTTAATTTTTCGTTTTCAAATTCTCTGCAAATAAGTTTTTTGTTTTTTGTTATTTCTTTTTCAATTAGAATTCCTTTTGTTCTCAATAAACTCATCATCTTAGTTTAACAAGACTTTTCAGGTGGTTTTTAGAAAATCAAAATGTCCTCCAACCATTTACTTGTGCGTTTTGAAAGATGATTGACAACTAATTATTGATAATTACACTTTTAGCAGTCAGTGTATTTATGTAGATCAAACAGCTTTTATCGTATTTTTTGTTTACACTTTGCTAATCATCTGTTGTTATTGTTTAAATATCAGTTACTTATTTCTTCTTTTTGGAATTCTACATCTGTCTAATATTATTAACACTTTGTTTGTTGTTGAATAATAGAAATAAGATCTTCAACTGATTAAATAGGCCTGCAGCTTATTATAAGATAGACAAAGATGAATTTCAAGCCAACAAAGGATATATATGCAGTTGCTTGTACTACAAAAAACAGCAGCCAAATTTCCCTCAAATCATACCCTCCATTTTCATTTGACTATTTTGAATCCAGCTAAACCAGCTATATCTAGCCCAAATATTCTATTTGTGTTATATTCAAGCTGGTCAGATCTGGCCTGTCATACCTACCCTAGAATGTCATTCTACAAATATACAATCACATCATTGAAATCTCAAAGCTACAAGATAATATATGATTAATTCAAAACAGTGTGAATAAATATTACATTTGGCCAAGTAATCTCAATGATAAAAGGGCTAACTCTCAGCATAACTATTGCTGGCTTATCTATACTGGTTGTAAAGCCTACTTGTTCACATTGCTCAATTGCTTGAATAAGGTACTTCCAAGGCTCGGTGATTATCTTTGGCCACTGATACCTGGACAGAATTTGTACTCAGAACACTATGAGCAAGAATAGATACCACAAGGCAACTCTTCTGGGGTTCTCACAATTCCACCAACCTACCACTCTGAATTGCATTTATTGACCCCAAAAGAATGAAAAGCAATGTTGACCCTGATAAAGTTTGAAGTCAGAGAGCAGGGAACTGGAGCACAATGCAAGACATTTCAACCGATGTGCTAACAACTCTGATAATTCGGTCTTTATAAAAAAAAGAAGCCCTTTCTTACCTTTCAAAAAAAATGAGTAACAACAAGGGAACTAACTTCTGCATGGTTGATGACATCCTAGAAATAACAACCACATCTTCCTCCAATCAAACTGTACTATCTGAAAAAAAGAAAGGCCACTTTGACAGTGTACTCTTATATATTCAAGAGGACATGATGGTCATGCCTGGAATGCTTTTGACCTTAAGTTTGTTCCATCAGGGCTGACTTGGAAAAAAATGGGGACTAAACAGCAGCAACAGAGGAAGAACATATTGGATACATAATGGATAATGTAGTCTTAGATATACTGTTCCTGAAAATGAAAACCAGATGGTTGCAGCCTTTGATCTAAGAGCTACTGATCAGGGATGTCTGTAGCTAAAAAACAACAATAGCAACAACATCAGATGATGAAAATATTTGCTTAGATCAGAAACTAATTAAACAAATATGTTCCTCTTCTGATGTTGTTATTGTTGTTGTTTAATTCCAGACAACTCTAATCAGCAGCTTTAAGATCAAAGGCTACAATCATCTTGTCCACTTAAAATGGAGGGAAGTTGTGGAAGAAGAAGACTCAATAAGACATGGAATAAAGTATTGAAGGCCAATCTCAAAACGCTGAGCCTTACGAAGGAGATGACAGAGGACTAAGATATGTAATGCATTGCTGTACTCAAGAAGACCTGCCCACCACAACAGAACTAAGATCCTAAAACCAAGGTTCCAATTAAAAAGCATTGGTGTGGCTGCTGGTACTATGTAAAAAGCATTGGTGATGGTGCTACATGAAAAGCACTGTTGATGGTGCCATGTAAAAAACCTCCCAGCACAATCTGTGAAGTGGTTGGCATTAAGATGGGCATCCAGCCATAGAAGCCAAGCCAAAACAGACTATGGAACCTGATGCAGACCCCTGGCCTTGCCAGTTCCTGTCAAGCCATTCAACTCATACCAACATGGAAAATGGATGTTAAATGTTGATGATTATTATTTTGTTTTCTTCAGTTTATTTCCAGCCATTTCCCCTGTTAATGATTGGATAAATGAAGCATTGAATAAACTTAAAAATAAACTATTTTCATGTATAAAAGTTCCAATTGAGTTATTGTTACAGTTGCTGATACTTTATCTGAAACACTTAAGACTAGAAGTGTTTCAAATTTAAAATGTTTTTCAGACAGCCTTAGCTTGGGATCTAAGCCTAATACATTAACCATATATGTTTCATAATACAGCTTATGCATATACCATGAAGGTAGTGTTATATGTTGTTGGCATCAGTCTACATTCCCTTTAGGAATTTGTTGCTTTTCATCAAGACAAATCATCCTATTATACTTTCACTTCAGAGTTTATCAACCACATAAAAATACCTACATATCATTTTTACTTTTAACACTTTTGTTTTATGTTCACCTACAACACCACCACTCCTATTTTTTAAATCTTCCTTGGAGCTTCCTGGAATTTTCAATTTGCATGCATAGGTGCAGGCATGGCTGTGTTCTAAGAAGCTTACTTCCTAACCACATGGTTCCAGGTTCAGTCACACTGCATGGCACTTTGGACAACTGTCTTCTATTATAGTCTTGGGCTGACTAAAGCCTTGTGAGTGGATTTGATAGATGGAAACTGAATGAAGCCCATCATATGTGTATGTGTGTCTGTGTTTGTCCCTACCACCACCACTTGCAACTGGTATTGGTGTGTTTAAGTCCCTGTAACTTAGCAATTCAGCAAAAGAGATTGATAGAATAAGTACCAGGCTTTAAAAAAAATTACTGAAGTCAATTCATTCAATTAAAAATTCTTCAAGATGGTACCCCAGCATGGCCACAGTTTAATGACTGAAACAAATAAAAGATATAAAGACCTCGCATTCAAAAAAGTTTGGGATTTTAGAAGTTTTCAGATTTGGGAATTTTGGACAAAGGGTTACTAACTGTATTAAGATTATAATTTGCAGGGTTATTAATGCCATATTTGGTACTCTATATTTACAATATCTATATCTACATTAAGATTTAATCTATTTCATATCCAGTTGTCATCAGGTGTCTTATTTCTGGATATGTTCATGATCTTACACTTGATTTGAACTAGAAACCTTTATTTCTAAACTAAGTGGATAGCTTTATGCACTGTTTTGGGTTAAGAGATAAAGGTTTCTAGTTAAAAAAAATCTGCATAACCTCAAATTATCTGCTAATAAACAGAGGTTGAACTAGCAAACCATTATGCAGATATAAATATTCTAAATATACACTCAAAAGAAATTAATAGTCGTTTAGAAAAAATGTTATTGTCATCATCATCATCATCATCTTCATTTAACATCGATTTTCTATGTTGGCATGGGTGGGACAGTTTGACCAGAGCTGGTAAGGCCAGGGGCTGCACCAGGCCCCATTGTCTGTTCTGGCATATTTTCTGTAACTGGATATCCATTTTAATGCCAGCCACTCCACAGAGTGTACTAGGTGCTGGATGCTTTTTATGTGGTACTAGTACCAGTATCAATTCTGCTGTAGCAAATGGGTCTTCTTGACTACAGCAAGGTGCTAAATAAGTCCTCAGTCATCTCCTTCATAAGGCTCAGTGTCTTGGGACCAGCCTTCAGTACTTTGTCCCATGTCTTCCTGGGTTTTCCTCTTCCACTAGTTCCATTCACTTAAAGTCATATTTGTTAGAAAAGTTTTTACAAAAATAAGGGAAAGTGGGGTTTATATTTCCTTCTAGATCTTTTGTCCTGAATTTGATGACTCTTGCTTCATAGTTTCAAGAGACATTAACTCTTTAGCATTCAGATTATTCTGTCAAAATTAATGCATATTTACTCACATTGTTTAGATTTAATCACACATTATCTCATAGCTTTAAGATTTCAGTGATGCAATTGTATATTTTTAGAATGATATCATTGGGTAAGTGTGAGAGGTCAGATCTAGCTGGTTTGAATGCAAAACATGCAGAACATTTGGGTTAGATATGGCTTGTTTAAATCCTAAAGGGTTAAAACTAGTATTTTCGTTAATGATTGACCTCCCCACCAACTACTTGCTGTATCTCACTAATTTATTCTTACAAGTCTATTGCAGCATTATTTTGTAACATAGTGCATTTCATTGAAAAGCATCAATGGAAATGAAAGCCTTTGAGAATGTATGTTTTCCCTTATATCAAATGTTGAGCTTTCCAAGGGACCCCTGTTAAACAACTGACAACATCTTGTGATTTGTCCCAAAAATCAATAACAAATTGTATGGTATTTTCTAAACTTCGCTGAGTTGTATAATTGTCATTACAACATTGTACAATTGCCATTACAGATAGAGAGAGGAGAGGTTTTTCAAAATATGCATATTACTAAAGAGAGAACTGGGGGGAAAATTGTGTCCATATTAATGTGTTGGTATTGTGCTAAAGAAAATGAAAGCTGCTGTCAGTCAAAGGAACAACACGGATTATTATCAGAAAAATTTCATTTCATGAGGAAGATCTGAATGCCTGTGTTTCCATGCAGCTTAAGAAAGGCAGTTTTTGCATTAAGCAGGAATTCCTTGCTATATGGAACTGAAGCTGGATTATATACATTTATCCATGCTAACAACAGGGTTTTGAAATATTTGGTCATTTTCATTTTGCTAGATGCCCTTATGTGCTTGTTCAGTGCTATGATGTGACTATAATTTGCAATATTAGTGAAAAGAATAACCCAACTTCAGGATCAAATTTTGTATATCATACATGCACACACACACACACACACACACAAACACACATGTGGTGGCATGGTAAAAAACTAATCTTCCTAACCATGTGGTTTTTAGTTCAGCCTTTTGCATGGCACCTTGGATGAGTGTCTTCTACTATAGCCCCAGGCAGACTAAGCCTTGTGATGGGATATGCTGGATGGAAACTGAAAGAAGCTTATTCTATATGTATGTGTGTGTGTGCATATATATATACATATACAGATATATATATATACGCACACACATGTATATATATGTGTGCGTGCATGTGTTTTTGTCTTTGATATAAATGAATGTCACCGTCATACAAGTGGTGACTCTCATTTCCAGTCTTCTATACATGTCCAGTCATGGGGAAATATTAATCTGCATGAAAACAGGTGAAAACTGATGACAGGAAGGGCATTCAGCCATAGGTGGAGGCACATGGCTTAGTGGTTAGGGTGTTGGACTCATGATCTTAAGATTGTGGTTTCGATCTCTGAACTAGGCAATGCATTGTGTCCTGAAGTAAAACACTTTATTTCATGTTGCTCCAGTCCACTCAGCTGGTGAAAAGGAGTAATCTTGTTATGGGCTGACATCTCATCCCAGTGGGGAATATATACTTCATAAAACTAGGAAACCAGTCTTTATGAGTTGGTATGACTTGGGAAGATAACTTTACTTACTTTACCATTCAGCCATAGAAAATTTGCCTCAATGAATCCCTTCTGGTCCATTCAAATATGGAAAAGTGGCTATTAAAATGATGATGATGGTGATGATGATGATGATCATCATCATCATGATACATCTTACCCACATGGTTTCTGATTCAGTCTGACAATGCAACATGTTGAGCAAGTGTCTTCTACTACAGCCCCATCCAGCCACAACCTTATGAATGTCTGTGACAGAAACTGAAAGATGCTCATCATATGTGTATGTATGTATGTATGTATGTATGTATGTATGTATGTATGTATGTATGTGCATGTGTGTGCATGTGTGTGCATGTGTGTGTGTGTGTGTGTGTGTGTGTGTGTGTGTGTATTACACACGCAGCCATCTATGTGTCATATTTGATGTAAAGACATCATTGAAAGACAAAATTATAGTGGTATTCGGTAAGATATAACATTTGTTATGGACATGATGTGTTTAAAAGCACAATGTATATTGGAGGGAGATGAGGAAGATAAAAATCATCCCAGTAATAACTAGTGACAACACTGAATGCATTCCTGCTTTGTTGAGCATTGTCAATGGCATATACTCACAGCCAGCCACTTCCTTACATGAGAGTTGTCACTACTGATATATAGAAAATCAGTGAATAAACATTCACTGGTGTTGCAAATAGCCATCTGGCTGAATAAAAGTCCATTATATGAAGTAGAAGCAGTATAAGATTCGATTGTATAAATACATCATTAAAAGACAAATTTACAGTGATATTTTTCAGGAGATAATATTTCTGCCATGTTTAAAAATACAATATGTATTGGAGAGAGAGGAAAATTAACTGAGCAGCAGCTAGTGAGAATTCCAGGTGTATTTACGCCTTGTTGGGCATTGTCTATTGCATGTGCTCACAGCCAACTACATGTTTAGATGAGATTTGTCACCACTGATAAATAGGAAAGCAGTGAATAAACACTCACTGGCCACAAACAAAAACTAGCAAGTTAGTTTTTGTTTGTGGCAGATGTTCAGGTGCAATAAAGACTGTAAACAAACAGGAAACAACTTCTATCTCATTCCAGGGTGAAAAACTAGAGGTAGTCGATAGCTTCCGCTATCTGGGCGACCAAGTTAGTAGTGGGGGTGGGTGCGCTGAAAGTGTAGCTGCTAGAATAAGAATAGCCTGGGCAAAGTTTAGAGAGCTCTTACCCCTGCTGGCGACAAAGGGACTCTCACTCAGAGTAAAAGGCAGACTGTATGACGCATGCGTACGAACAGCCATACTACATGGCAGTGAAACATGGGCTGTAACTGCTGAGGACATACGTAAGCTCGCAAGGAATGAAGCCAGTATGCTCCGTTGGATGTGTAACGTCAATGTGAATACCCGTCAGAGTGTAAGTATCTTGAGAGAAAAGCTGAACATTAGAAGCATCAGTTGTGGTGTGCAAGAGAGACGATTGCGCTGGTATGGACATGTGGTGAGAATGGATGAGGATAGCTGCGTGAAAAAGTGCCACACCCTAACAGTTGAGGGAACCCGTGGAAGAGGTAGGCCCAGGAAGACCTGGGCTGAGGTGGTGAAGCAAGACCTTCGTACATTGGGCCTCACCGAGGCGATGACTACTGACCGAGACCTTTGGAAATGTGCTGTGCATGAGAAGACCCGGCAAGCCAAGTAAGATCGTTGCCAGTGCCCCTGGACTGGTTCTTGTGCGGGTGGCACATGAGATGCACCATTTTGAGCGTGGCCGTTGCCAGTACCACCTGACTGGCTCCCGTAGGATTTTCGAGCGAGATCGTTGCCAGTGCCCCTGGACTGGCTCTTGTGTGGGTGGCACATAAAAGACACCATTTCGAGCGTGGCCGTTTTCGTGCGGGTGACACGTAAAAGCACCCACTACACTCTCTGAGTGGTTGGCGTTAGGAAGGGCATCCAGCTGTAGAAACTCTGCCAAATTAGACTGGAGCCTGGTGTTGCCATCCGGTTTCACCAGTCCTCAGTCAAATCGTCCAACCCATGCTAGCATGGAAAGCGGACGTTAAACGATGATGATGATGATGATGATGGTATTGCAAATAGTTATGCGGCTGAATAAAAACCTGTTATATGCAATAGTGAAGGTACATGGCTTAGTGAAGGTACATGTACCTTTGTGAAGACACATGCCACATCGCTTAGGGTGATGAACTCACAATCATAAGATCCTGAGTTAAATTCCTGTTGACGCATTGTGTCCTTCAGCTTGACACTTTATTCCACATTGCTCCAATCCACTCAGCCGACAAAAATGAGTAGTACCTGTATTTCAAAAGGCCTTGTCCTATGAATAGTACCAGTATTTCAAAGGGCCAGCCTTGTCGTGCTGGAGCTTCCTGAGAGCTATGTTAAGGGTACATGCATCTGTGGAATGCTCAGCCACATACAGATTAATTTCACAAACAGGTTGATCAGATCAGCTGGAACCCTTGTCATCATAACTGACAGTGCCCATGAGGTGTTATGCAATAGAAGCAGTATTAGATTAAAATTGCCATGTTTAATTGATATACGTGAATTTGACAAATGTGGAATTGACGTATGCGGGGTTGATACATATTAGGTTAATGTATGTAGAGCATTGATTTATGTACAATCACTTCAGGTAGACACAGGCTCAGTAATAGGTGGGTGCAGAAGATACGAGTGCAGTCACTAAAATTTTTGTGGGGCAATGAAAATGCTTTGAACATCCCCCTGAAAAATTAGGTGTGCATCCCCTAAGTAAATTTCATTCTTGCACTTATGCAGGAAGAGTGATGTATGTAAATTTGACACATGTAGAATTGACTTGTGTAAAGTTGATTTTGTTGAGTTTACTCATGTAGAGTTGGAAATCCAACCATTCAGTTAAGTAGTTTAATGTAGAGATTGTTTTTTTAATGTAGAGATTGTTTTTTTTTAATGTAGAGATTTTTCATGTACACTTGTTTATAGTTAAAGGTAGATAAAATAACAGATCACTGAGTTTGTGTTCTAGTGGGTGTTTTGATGAGTGGTAAAAACATCTCAAAGTTTTTTTCCTATTGCAAACAAATGTGTATTATGTTCAACTTTACTAACGATTCACTGAAATGTTGTCATCTCCTGATGTGTTTTTCTTGACATCCATGTGGCACAAGCATGGGTATGTGACAAAAAGTTTGCTCCCCAACTACATTGTTTTGGATTCAATCCTACTGTATGGCACCTTGGGCAAGAATTTTCTACTACAGCTCTGGGTTGACTAAAGCCTTGCAAGTGGATTTGGTAAACAGAAACTGAAAGATGCCCATCATGTGTGTGTGTGTGTGAGTGTGTGTGAGTGTGTGTGTGTGTGTGTGTATGAGTGTGTGTGTGTGTGTGTGTGTGTGTGTGTTACTGTCTCTTTGCCTTGGCATTACATAATAGTTGTAAACTGGTGCCACCATCATGTATAAGCAGTAGTGTCCTTTATTTCCAATCTTCCATGAAAGTATGTCTTGTGGGGGAATATTACCTTACTTGGAAATGGGTGAAGGTTGGCAACAGAAAGGGCATCTGGTCAGAGAAAATCTTCCTTGACATATTCTGTCCAGGCTATGTGAGCATAGGAAAGTGGATGTTAAAACAACGACAACAACAATGACAACGTTGATGATGACAGTGTTAATAGTGATGATATTGGTGATGATGATGTGGACTGTAAAACTGTGGGCAGTGTTCACTTCAATAGCTACTTTTTATCATTATTGTTTTAATTATACGTTATTTTTTTAATTATACATTATCTTTTTAATTATACATTTGGCTTCAGCTATATTTTTAAGCAGTTGGTGCCTTTGTTCTTAATCTCAATTCTTGTAAACAAATGTATGACCATACTTTAAATGTTGTGATAAAAACATGCTCTCAGTTGTATAATTGTTTTTAACTACTTTTAAATATATAGAAACTGATATGAGTTTTGGATAAATTCAATATTAAGCTTATCAACTGAGCATATGATTCAGTTTAGGTTTTCAACTTTCATACACAGTTGGAAAAATCTGTGTTCATAGGTTTATATATATTCATTTTATGATTTGTTCTTTTATATATTTTAATGTCTCTCCACACTCCTGCTAATAAGTTGAATTGTTAGTGAATTGTAAACCTGACGTAATTGTAAATATGCCCATACATGCATATGCACTTAAATAAAACACAAAGAATGTAACAGTGCAGCAAAGCTAACAAACATTATCTAAGAGATGATTATTAAAATCTCGTAGTAACATCACTGAAGAAATCCTGCAGGAAGCAGACATCAACAGAACTCTTTCAAACAACTCAGGTGAATTAAAACCAAAACGAAATTTTCTTTCCCCCACCTCCTTTTATTGACAAACCCGGAGAGCATGAAAGTAGATCTCAGCCTACTAATTCAATATTTAATCAATAATTATCCTTATATCCACAGAATACAGTTTCTGCATCATCTAGCCATGATTTACTATACACCACAAAATAAATAAACTTGAGTCCCAATTTTAATGTTTTTTACATTTTTTTCTCGTTGCTAATTCAATCACATTGTTCAAGATTGGGTCTTTGGATTCATTTACTTATGTCACATTTCTAGCAATAAAATTTTAAAATTTTTTCCAGTTAAATGATATATAGTGATTCTCTCATCTCTGTGGGCTGCTTTCAACTAAAATTCTTCAAGGTGGTGACTCAACATGGCTATAGTTTAATGACTGAAACAAGTCACAGACAGCTAAAAAAGGTGCGTGTGTGTGTGTGTGTGTGTGTGTGTGTGTGTATATATATATTTATATAAAGGGCATTATTGCAGAAAATAATAACGCCACACAGTGGACTTCTCAAAATAACCACATTTAGTACCTAATGCGAGGAAAAAACAACCAACAGAAGACGACCAACTTTCTTTTAAATAAACTTAACTGTGTATCGGCCGATTTCGCGATTACTAGAATGAATCTAGATTTCGTTCATCAGTACAGTATTGTCCCAAAAATATATACAAATAAACAGAATTCTCACCTCACCAAAAACGAACACTCTGTCGGATACGTAGTGTGGCATTATTATTTTCTGTAATAATGCCCTTTATATAAATATAAACGAATAATTATATTCTTGTGAATAGAAATTTCCCTTATGAAATTTTTTTACACACTGGCTTCTTGATAAAATTCTTGTAAAAGAGTTTTATCCCTTTTTGAATTTATATATATGTGTATATATATATATATATATATATATATATATATATTATTTTATGTGTATTAATATTATCTCAGTTATTGAAACTTTCGATAATTTGAATACGTTAATAGTTACCATGGGTAGCAAAATTACACTAAAAAACAAGATATCCCAGCCGTTTTACAGGTTGATATACCGAGTTAACGTGATGCATTTATTCTCACTATATATATATATATATATATATATATATATATATATATATATATAGGAAAAGATAAGGAAAACAGCACTGAGAGATGAGGGAGTCACACTGTCCAGTATTCACACATTGGTTCCACTTTAACCTGACACTGCAAAAACATTTAAATGAAGACAATTCTCAGTGCTGTATTATCTAAGAGCTCAACAAATATTCTTCTTTCATTCCAACAGCACATGTAATGCTTTCATAAATTTTGAGGCAGTTGTGGTCACTGAAAGCAATGATATTATTTTCATCATCATCATCATCATCATCATCATTCATCATCAATGCTTTAATGCTCACTTTTCCATGCTGCTATAGGTCGGATAGGGGAGCCATGCAACATGTTGCCAATCTCCTTGTTAGGTTATCATATGTATAATCTTGGGTGTGTTTCCATAATTTTGCATATGGAAATATTAAAGATTTCAATATAACTTTGAAGGTAATATGTATAACCTTTTAAATTGATTTTGTGGTTTGGAGAGAGAATACTACAAGTACAATCAGCTATGGAGGGTTTTGACTGTAAAATACTGCTATCTGAAATGAGAGATGAGAATGGACCATAAGTAACAAAACTTAGGTGGTTAACATTACAAAGAGTGGGTGACTTTGCTGATATCAAGTGCAACATCATTATTTTTGACATATTCCTCAAAGGTGAGAGAAAACTGAAGTGTGACATAAAAGAGCAAGTCTCCATTATGTCTAGCTATATCTGAGGAGATGCTGAAAAGTTCCTGGCTTTGGGTATGAGAAAATACAGGTGGATCAGTTAATTATGATTTTATTCATCATATTCTCAGATTCGCACACTTATTGCAGTGGTCCTTCAGTTTTTCTAAGGACCACTCTAAAAGGAACTCGGAAGGTTGGGCCACCAACCAGGCCTCTGTAGCAGCAACCATTTCCAAGTCAGCAGTTTTTTGTATTTTAGCTATTGGGAAGATTTTTTTGACAGCAATTAGAACTCCTTTAACTTTTTGCATACCTTTCCTGTGAGATATATTTGTTAATAATTATAAAAGTACAATGAATTATCTCTATTTTCTATTTGTTTTTTATTGTTGTTGTTTTTTATTTTCCGAAACACTTCTTTTGCAGTAATTATCTATCTTGTAGCTAAGTAGATTTCTCAAAAAGAAATAGACAGCAATAACCTTTGAATTTGTGATACTACTTTTCACCTGTTTAAGTAAAGGTCAAGAAAGCTGAAGAGTCAGAAGTGAGCAGGCAAGTTAACATTAGGTGATTTAATGCTTCAATAAAAGATAGACTGACAAATTATAATATCAGTGTATCTACTTCATAGCTATACATATTAATTATTTTCTCCACTGGGCTGGTGGAGTTGGCAGAAATGATGAAGTGATGCACTAAATATATTGCAGTATTTAATTTCATTCCTCTTGGTTCTGAATCCAAACAATTTTTTTTTTTTGCTTTTTTGTCCCTCATGGGGGTTGTAAAAAAGGTAACAGTAATATATTAAGGTTAATTTTGGTGAATCTACCACTCTCCATCAAAAATTAGCTTAATGTCTAGTAAGAAAAAATATCCATTATCTTCTATGTTGCAAAATAGTTATTATTTCTTTGCTTCTACTTCATTGTATTTGACAGCCTGACCTCATGATATAATCTCTCCCTTGTTATGTGTGTCATAATGACAGCTCTTATTATGAGCTTTCAAGACATGAACATCATTTCAATTATATGTAAATTCATATACACACACGCACACATATATTTATACATACATACATACATACATACATACATACATACATACATATATATATATATACGCATATATACATATATATATACATACATATATATATATACGCATATATACATATATATATACACATATATACACACATACATATATATATATATATTCATACATATGTGCATATATACATAATATATACATGTAAGAATTATATGTAAATGTGTTTTTCTCTTGCAATTCTGAAGAAATGTGGTGGGGTGAGGACCTATAAAGGATTGTCTAAAATTAGTATTGATTTCTAATTTAAATACAAGACCACATATTTACAGGGAAGAGAGATGAGATTGTGTCATCTTCATACATTTCTCATGAGCTTCAATGGCACAAGTGAAATAATAAATTACTTCAACCAAGACATAAAACTTGGCCACACATTCCATTTGTTAGGAATTCAGAAATTTTTTGATGCGTTTTTTGTTTTAAGTTTTTACTTCATATATTAATGTTTCTTCCCTTTTTTGTTTGTATTTTTGTTATGTCTCAAGTTGTCTGTCAAAAAATATTCATAATCTCAGTATTTGAGATTTCAATAAGTTTTTTGCAGGTGAGATGTTCAAATGGTTAAGGCAATTTAGTGTCTTCTCAGAGGCCATGAGTTCAAATCCATTGCTGGCATTTTGTTTTATATATATATATATATATATATATATATATTTACTCCAGTACTTTAATTCCCTCAGGTGTTAGGAATAGGTACGAGATCAAATCTGAACCAGTATCAGACAACAGTCTGCCAAATAGTCAGTTTAACTGTCAACAAAGAGTTACCAGATCAGTCTGGTTCAATGTCATATCATTGTACACCTAACAGCCAGCAATGGGTTCTATTTACCCTTTCAGCTTGATATACCTTGGACAAATGGAAACAACATTGAGAAAAGAAGATTCTTTTTAGTTTTACATTGAACAGATCTACTTTTCTAGTGCTGGTACTATGAGAAAATGCACCCAGTACACTCTGTAAAGTGGTTGGCATATGAATGAAGATAACATAGAGTAGAGAGAACTCATGGATCTTGCCAACGATATGGCAACTTCTTTACTGTTGGTGCCAGGATAAAATGCAGCCAGTACACTTTGCAGGTGAAGGCACATGGCTCAGTGGTTAGAGTATAGGGCTCATAATCATGTGGTAGTGATTTCGATTCCCGGACCAGGTTATGTGTTGTTTTCTTGAGTAAGACATTTTATTTCGTGTTACTTCTGTTTTCTCAGCTGTAGAAATGAATTGCAATGTCACTGGTGTCAAGGTGTATTGGCCTTTGCCTTTCCCTTGGATAACATTAGCTGCATGGATAGGGGAGGCTGGTAGGCATGGGTGACTGCTGGTCTTCCATAAACAATCTTGCCTTGGAGAGGAATTTCAAAGTGCATTGCATGGTCATTCATAACCAAAGGGGTCTTTACTGTTTTTACACTTTGTAAAGTGGTTGGCTTTAGGAAGGACATTCAGTCATAAAGCCATGCCAAACGTGGAGCATGCAAGTGAAACGTTTTCCTTTAAACCATTTATGAGAGTAGTAACTCCATATAAGAACCAGCTTGGACTGTTGATGACCTATCCATCTCAGGCTATTACAGAATGCAGGTTTAAATCGATGATCATACTGATGGTCAACAAACAGTCTATTCCACACTAAACATTCTACACAGAAACACATTTATATTCACCATTGCTAATAGTAATTTATTATCTATGATTGGATGTATAATTTCTATTTGCACATAGAGTTTTGAGAGAGAGGAAACAGGAGAATCATAAAGTTCACTGACATTAATACTAACAGCACATTTCTTCATAAATCCTCATATCGAAAGATACTGTAAGATTTCTTAAATATTAACTTATATCTTTCTCCAAGGAAGAAACACAACATCACCTAAGTTCAATCACATCATTATACATACATATCAATATATTGATTTTTTTTCTTTTAACCCAGAGCATTGTTTCTAATATCAATGCTTCAATAATATGGCTGCAGGTACTCTGCTGAAACTAGAACAAAAATAACAAGTGTATATATATATATATATATATATATATATATATGTGTGTGTGTGTGTGTGTGTGTGTGTGTGTGTGTGTGTGTGTGTGTGTGTGTGTGTATGTGTGTGTGTGTGTATGTGTGTGTGTTTGTGTGTGTGTGTATGTGTGTATATATACATACATATATATAGACGTATATATGTATTTGTATGTTTTGTATACATATGTATATGAATGCATATATACACACAAAATATATGAATATTTATGTATGAAATTACATGTTTACTTGAGTGTATAAGTGTTTGGTTTAAAATGGAAATGTTTACTTTCCCATCAGAATTCAACTCCAAACTATTAACCTTATATTTACTGCCCTGTAACAACTCATGAATGCCATATATTTAATTCATTTCAGAATGATAATTTCTATTTGACTCACCTAAAGGCCTGATGAAGACCCTGTATTTAATTGCTTTTGTTTTACAGAAAAGTTCCAGTGACAAATTAGAGGCTGCTCGATTAAAACAGGTTAGCTTGTGTGCACTGATGCTTTAAAACTAGTTTCAGGGTTTTTGCCAACCACTGTTCCTTCACTATATTGAGAAACCATTTGAGCAATATCTTAGCTGCTAAAACTTAGCACATACCTTCTGATTTGTTTTTTGTTGTTTTTTTTTAATTAATATACATCTTTGTCTTTTTAAAAATGGCTTTTTACTTTTGAATTTTTTTGTCCTCTTTGCCTATTGCTTTTTCAGATAGCCAAGCACAATATTCCATCTCTAAGAATGTATAAGTTTTTACACATTTTTGCTAGCTTTTGTATATCTCTAATTATATTAGGTTGTTAAAACATCAATTGCAGTTGACATTTCTAATGATGTATCTGTTATGACATTCAGTTCTATATCTATGAATCAATGGGTCCTAAAATATGTATCTATCCTTCGTGTAAGCCACATGATTCCAAAGTATTTATTATGTTCCATGCATGTGCAGGAGTTGAACATTGCTTAAAAAGAAGCTAAAATATTGAGAAGCAATTCTTTCTTTCCATTGGCCTTCCATTCAATTTGCTTACCATGATAAAAAGCATGAGCTTTCAAATATTAAGTCTTCAATTGATTTCCACATTTTTCCCTTGCTTGTTTTCTTTGGCTTCCACCTATGTATAATACACACACACACACACACACACACACACACACACACACACACACACACACATACATGCATACATTTTAATTGAACAATGTCCTAAAATGTTTTTGGACCACCCTTGTAGATTCTGTCTTCATTTAATATATCAGGGGTACCCTTGCACAACTAACTTCTCCATCCTCTCAATGAAAACCAGAAATCCAAAATGCAAAGGAGAAGGCAATGTGATATCTCTCAACCAAGAATTGAACTTGTATCATAGTCTCAGATTATTTACATTATCCTATAGATTTTGAAGTTACATTTTCAGAAAATAACAAGACAATATTTATTGAAGTTGCCATGGAAGTCTCGAAAAAGAACAAAGTAATTACTGAGTATTATTAATATGAGTATCTCCATTTAAACTGATAATTATTGTGTTCTATTTTAGTTGACTAATTATTCTGTTCACTTCCTATATTATTGATAATGGCAGTACCATATTTCATATTGAAGTGTATTTATATTATAGGAATATGGCCAAAAAAAGAACAAGCTGTCTTGCTAAACTATAGACAGTATTTTTGAGAATACCTCGAGCCATCTTAAGAGATAATTCTCACATGATATTCTCATCACTCTGCAGATAAAAGTATTGAACAGCTCTATGTATTCAAATTAGCCTGCAGGACTTGGACAGCAAGTCTTATTTCAACTTTTTCCACAATGATAGCTTCCTTAATAAGTCACTGATATATATATCTTGAACACTTCCTTATTGATATTTATACCTTTTACTGCATTTAGAATTGAGAGGAAAAGGGTAATATTTATGACAGCATATAAATATATTCTAAGCCTTTATTATCTCCAGTTTTACGGTTGCAAAAGAAGCAGATAAAAGATAAATGTCCCCCACTAGGGAGGACACTAGCCTGCTAGATGCAATATTCCTTATAAGCGCTTGTACCTCTACTTGCTTAGATAAACTAAGGTCACATTTTAAAATATTTTTGCCTGAAAATAAAACAAAATTTCTGCAATTTGTTTGAACTTAAAACCTGTGGACTGATAGTGTAGTAGCTTACCTACACAGCAGTCACACCTCTACATTTTGAAACATGAATTAGATATGTACAATGTGTATGACAGTCCAAATTCTTTGCTGAATATGACAGTTGTTTGACATCTTGCCATCTTATGTTCCATTTAAAGAGATGCACAAAGATAAGTGAAGACTAAAGACTTTGTTAGACTAATGTGGCACAAGCTACAATGAAAAACCGATAATATGAAAGATATCAGAGATAGCATCTTTACTAGTATCATCGGTAACACTTTCTGTGTACAAATTAGTCATAGCCTACATTTTGAAATAGTACCAAATGGGAAAATAACTTGGAAAGGTGTTTCAACAATGTACTTGGAAATTTGGCAGTGAACATATTTTCTTGAAAAATGTTGAGAATAGAAATAAAGTGTGTGCATACCTGCATGTGTGTGTATGTGTGTGTGCTCATGCATGTGCATGAGTAAAGAGAGGCAACAGAGGAGTAAGTATTGTAAGAGATTTGTTAATTGATTTCTCTACTTTAGAATGTTGGTGATGAAAGCATTATAAAAATAGCAAGTGATGTTAGAAAAGTCTTTTCTTTTTTAACTGGACTTAGGTCTACATTTACATTTTCTTCATGATTCTTAGTAAATGTTCGTTAAAGAATACTGTGGTAACCAGGACATGAGCAGAGAAGAGTTTTTTTTTTTTTTTATTTATTTTTTGTTTTTTTGTCTCAACTTATGCGGGGAAATTGATCCCTAAACAAATCTGTAGAAATCCACAAACTGACTGCTGTTCAGTTAGACACTGTAAGCTTTGTAGTGTAGTCAGTAACAGTGTTGCCTGGCAAAAGATAAATACATGGTTTAAATTTTGTAAGCTGGTCTGTTTCTTATTTCTGTCTCAGACTGGTGCTGTACTGAGTTACAAATCTGTGATAAGAAAGAATATTTCTAGAAAGAATTTATTAGTGATTTCATGTTCTAATCAAATCAACATCAAAACACACAGACAAATCACAAAAAGTACATATGTGAAGATTTAATGCAATTCTATCAGATATGGAATATACTGGTAAAAGAACATTAATATAACAAGTGGATTTTGTTGAGGATTCATAGCATAGTTGCAGTGACAGCATAAATGCATCAACCACAATAAGTGAGTTATATTTATATGTTTGAATCTAAATATAGATTTCCAAAATAAATTTCTTTTGAAAGATATGTTTGGAAAGGCTATCCTTTTGTACAATCTTCAGAGATGCTATATGTGATCTGGACTTAGAGCTTTGATAGAGTACTCATGTTTAAATGAAGACCATGTGTAGATACTGAAACAGTTTGATGGTAGAAGAGGAGTCTCAACCTTTTAAGAAAGCCCAAAACTTTTACACATAATGATAGGGTGCACATTCACCCTTTCCAACACTGAGATAGGGGAAAGAAGCAAGGAAATTCCCCAATGAAAGTTGCTGATTGAGGAGAGTGTATGAGGGAGCTACAGGTTACTCCAAGTAGATCCAGCATAGGAACCAGCTTTTGAAGTTGGTTGCAACACTGTCAAAAGTGTCATTAATGATATTTAGCTAAAGGAAAGCAGCTTCACCATCAGGGATTAGTCACATAGATGCTGAAAATATATAACAAAGTAGAGCATACTCAGGCCACACAGTGAATCAGGCAGTACAGGGAAGTGTTTTTCTCAATGATTATCAGAGCTGCATTCTCATCGACTGTTTAAGAGCAAAAGAGATGTTATTAGAAAGGAGCAACTACATAGACATTAAGGTGATAAACAAAGTTACAAAGTTATAGCAAACTAAATTAGGTAATAGATTAGCTTAGCCGAGATACAGCTTGAATCTGTACCTGGAGTGAGAACCACCAGTGCTCTCTTCTTAATGAGAAAACTACAAGAGAGAGCCTTAACCTAGAGTAACTTAGCTAGCATTTGTTGACTGGAAAAGGCATTTGACAGGATTCCACAATCCGTAGTCTTTCAGTCTCTAAAAAAGCTGATGAATGTAGATGAAAGATTTGTGAGAACCATACAAGTCATGTACAGGGATGCTATCAGTAAAGTGAGTTAGCAATGAATTTAGCAAGGAGTCTAGCATGCAAGTCTGTCAGGGTTGTTCTCTGCAGCCTCTTATTAATTATAGCTCTCCATGCTATTACATAAGAATTCAAATGGCTATCCCTAGAAATTCCCACATATTGTTCTCATAGTCAAATATGGAAACAAAACCTAGAATCAAGCAATTTAAAAGTGGACCTGGTAAAGACAAGAATACAAAGCTCTGCTTCTTTTGAAAAGTGCCCTTTCTATGTATGCAAAAAGGTATGAGTAAGTAGAATCACAGGCAAAGTGACAAACATGAAAGACTTCCTATATAACTGGCACTCTATCAGTTATGACATTAAGTGTTCCAGTTGATCTGATCAACAGAACAGCCTGCTTGTGAAATTAACGTACAAGAGGCTGAGAACTCCACAGACACACGTACCCTTAACATAGTTCTCAGGGAGATCCAGTGTGACAAAGCCAGGCCTTCAAAATACAGGTAGTACTCATTTTTACCAGCTGAGTGGACTGGAGCAACATGAAATAAAGTGTCTTGCTCAAGGACACAACACATCACCTGGAATTGAACTCACAGCCATATGGTCATAAGCCAACTATCCTAACCACTAAACCATGTGCCTTCACACTTCATACATAGCAGATGCATAAAAGTTATTAGTTGAAAGTTCACCTACAAAGTAAATTCTTTCAAATGACTAGAAGGTTCCATTGAAGTAGATGATTGCTTCTGGTTCCCTGGGTAATGTAATTAGCCGTGGAAGTGGGTGTTCTAAAAGCACAGTAGCCAGAGTTAAGATGAAGTGTAAAAAGTACAGTAGGCCATTACTTCTGCTGGCAATAAAAAATAAAGTGATTCTCTCTCTCTCTCTCTATCTCTCTTTCTCTCTCTCTCTCTCTCTCTCTCTCTCTCTCTCTCTCTCTCTCTCTCTCTCTCTGGGTTAAATTGTATGATACCTTTGTACAAACTGTGATGTCATGTAATTACAAAACATGGACAACTGACCTGAAGAATGCATGAAGGCTGGAATAAATGAAGTGAACCTGCACATACTGCAGTGGATGTGCAATGCTAGTGTGTATGAACAACAATGAAACAGATCTGTTGAGAGTAAAACTGGCTACAAAAAGAATCAGCTGTTGTGTGCAAGGGAAGTGACAGTGCAGGTGTGGACATGCGATGCTCATAAGGGATAACAGTTTGATAATGAACTGCTTAGTAATCCAACTGGAAAGGACCTACAGAAGAGGAAGACTCAGGAAGTCATAAAGGCTAGTATCAGGAGATGACAAAGGACCAGAACAAGTTATGTTGGGCTGGAAAGGTCCCATTTAAACCATGCAAGCATGGAAAGTAGGATAAACTCAGAAGAGGAGAAAGAGGATAACTACTACTACTACTACTACTACTACTACTACTACTACTACTACTACTACTACTAGTAGTAGTAGTAGTACCTTTTTAGAAACCATCCTCATCATCATGATTATTATTATCATTATTATTATTTTTCTTAAGGTGGTGAACTGGCAGAACCATTAGCACACCAGACAAAATTTTTTAGTGGTATTTTGTCCATCTTACACTCTGACCTCAAATTCTGTCATGGCCAGATTTGTCTTTCATCCCTTTGGGGGTTGAAAAAATAAGTACAAGTTATCCAGGGGGGGGGGGATGTAGTCAACTTCCCCTCCCCTCAGAAACTACTGGCCCTGTGCCAAAATTTGAAATCATTATTATTATCATTATTATTATTATTATTATTATTATTATTATTATTATTATCATCATCACTGTTGGTTATCATAGAAGGCACCGAGCTGGCAGAATCGCTAGCACACCAGGCAAAATGCTTAGCGGTATTTCATCTTTACATTCTGAGATCAAATTCTGCCAAGGCTAACTTTGCCTTTCATCCTTCCAGGGTTGATAAAATCAGTACCAGTCAAGTACTGGGGTCAATGAAATCGACTAGTCCATGCCCCCAAAATTTCAGGCCTTCTGCCTATAGTAGAAAGGATTATTGTTATTATTATTATTATTATTATTATTATTATTATTATTATTATTATTATTATTATCATTATTATTATTATTATTATAATTATTATTATTATTATTATTGCTTTTGCCCAGCTTCTAACTCTGTAGATGTACTACGGTGTCAGCTGTTCACTACCAGTGAACTCAGATAACACCGCTTATTTTTCGAGCACCTTCCGGAGTTTTCGAGCGGTTCCAAGCAGTGCAGTTTTCTGCAAGTGCTCCACTCTTATTGTAGCCCCTATTTGTTCCATGTACTTCTCAAGATTTTTACTCACTGTTCCCAGGGCTCCAACAATTATTGGTACTACTACCACCTTTTTTATCGACCACAACTGCTTAACCTGTCATATCTATTGACTTTTCTTTCTTCCTTATTGCATACCTTGTTGTCAGCTGGGCATGCTATATCTATCATCCAGCATAGTTTGTTTTCTTTCTCAATTAAGACTATGTCTGGCTTCCTATTCTCTATCTCATGGTCGCACTGAATCATAAAATCCTACAGGATCTTTGCATTTTCATTTTCGATGATGCCTTCGGGTTTATGGTTGTACCAATTTTTTGCTCTGTCAAGTCCATACGTTTTGCAAAGTGTCCAATGGACAAGCCTTGCCATATTGTCGTGGCATTTCTTATACTCTTTCTGGGCTAGTGGCATACATTGACTGGTAATATGCCATACAGTTTCACCATTTTGTCCACAAATTCTGCACTTATCACTTACTGATGTGCTGTCTATTCTGTATTTTATATAATTTGTTCTTAGTGCTTGCTCTTGGGCAGCACAGATTAGAGCCTCAATTTCTGGTTTTAAATCACTTTTAGTCATCCACAGTTATCTTTTTTCTCTGCCTGTCTTATCTTCAACATCCCTATGAAATTGTCCAGTGATCATACATATGTTGTTAGTAACCCCTAATTTGAGCACCATTTTCATCTACAGGGTTGATCAAGTAGTAACACTCCATGACCACAGCATTAATTGGTTGCTCCATCTTCACCGTGTGTGGTGGTCCCTTTCTGGATATTGACAGGTTGGAGCCGGACCAGAATCTCTGAGCCTGCCGGGTGCAACACTGTCACCATCAGTGCCATCAGTTTCATTACCACCGTTATTCACAATATTTTGTTTTTTCATTGTCACTCATATGAGGTAGCGATTATCAGGCTGTGCAGTTACCAGTGTTTTTATTCTGACACCATCACTAGCTGTATCATTAATCAGGACATGAGGAGATTCCACCCGCTTCCTTTCATTATTATTATTATCATCACTGATACTATTGTTTTTATTTTTTACTATTTGTCATCATCATTATTATTATTATTATTATTATTATTATTATTATTATTATTATTATTATTATTACTACTACTACTACTACTAAGACAGCAAGCTAACAGAATGCTTAATGGCACTTTTTCTGGCTCTTTACATTGTAAAATCAAATGTTAGTAAGGTCAACTTTGCCTTTTCCTCTTTTTGAGGTCAATAAAATAAAGTACCTGTCAAGTACTCAAGTACTGGATCAATAGTATTGACTTACCCCATCCCTTCGAAATTCCTGGCCTTGTGCTAAAATTTGAAAGTATCATTATTATTATCAATAACATCATCATCATTATTATTGTTATTACTATTATGAGGCGACGAGCTGGTAGAGTTGTAAGCACACTGAATAAAATGCTTAGCGGTATTTCATCTGTTGCTATATTCTGAGTTCAAATTCTGCCGAGGCCGATTTTGCCTTTCATCCTTTCAGGGTCAGTGAAATAAGTACCAGTTGAGAACTGGGGTCGATTTAATTAACTAGCCCCCTCCCACAAAATTTCAGGCCTTGTTTCTATAGTAGAAAGGATTATTATTATTTTCATTATCATCTTCTTTCAATTTTGCTTCCATTTTTTTGCCAAGTGTCTTCCTGACACCTAGGGCAGAGAAACACATTGTATACATCAGTAGGCCATTAAAATAAACACATCAGATTGTTCATTTACAAAGTCATGTGATAGAGAAAAAGAGGAAGAAAGACAGAGGAAAAAGGAAAAAATAAAAAATAAAAAAGTAAACAAAGAAAATAAAGGGGAAAAAAGAAAGAAAATTCACAGCGACAATGCTCTTCTCAGTACATGTGATGTACCACCAGTTAAGACAATTTTCTGCACTTCCTGCATGGATGGTAAGCCAGGGATTATTCTTAAATAATTTTCAGTTCCTTTTTTGATCATTCCAAGTGCTCCTATAATTACTGGTATTGTAACCATCTTGAGATGCCACAACTTTTCGACTTCCATTAGCAAATCTTTATATTTTCTGAGCTTATCAAATTCTTTAGCTGAGATATTATAATCACAAGGTATGCTCATGTCAATCAATAAACAGATTTTATTGTTTTGGTCTTTCAGAACAATATCTGGTTTATTTGCTTTGATAGTCTGGTCTGTACATACTGGAAAGTCCCAAAGAATCATTACATTTTCTTCCTCAGTTACAGCCTCATTTCTCAGCAGTTTTGATTTTATGATGCTGGCACATTGTTCAATGTAGTTATTGGCCAACTCTGTCATGTCTTGATTTGTGCTAAAGTGTTAAAACCTTACACCCAGAGATTAGGTGGTCCACTGTTTCAATCCTATCATTGCAGTATCAACACTTTGGGTCTACACACTATTTTTCATCACTTTGGCTTGATATTCTGGGTTAATAAGCTCTGATTTTAAGCAGCCAAAATAAAGTCTTCTCTCTCTGCCTTTAGCCCTGAGCTCCATAGCCATTGATGGGTGTACTTCTGGTCAACATCAGCTTGTTTGCTACTGGCCACATATTTTCCATGCAGAGGTTTTTGTTCCCACCTATCAGCCAATTGTTCAAATGCATTTTGCTTTGCTATTGATTTCACCTTCTTTGCAATTACAGTCGCTGCACTTCCATCAAGCTGTTCAACTTGGGTATTATGCATAAATTCACTTGAAAATTTTTTGCTCTCCTTCATAACAAAATGAAGCTTCTTACATCTTTCATGGATTCCAGTGAGCTTTAGCATCTAGTCATTAAATGTTTCAAGATATTTTACCAGTCCTATTGTGGTGGTTTTGTAAGAGATTTCATACTGGATCAAGCCTTAACCTCCTTGAGCTCTGGTAAAGACGATCTGTGTCTGCCTTTGGGTGGTGCATCTTATTGCAAGTTAGCAATTTATGGATTTTCCTGTCAATCTTCCTTATTTCACTCATATCCCAGTTCAACACATTGAAACTGTAAATAACAACCGGAACTGCTAAGAAATTTAGAGCTAACACCTTATAATGTGCATTTAACTCGGATTTTAGGACTGCTTGAACTCTCCTGTAACATTCCTTCCTGATCAAGACCAAATTCCATCCCGATGTCATCACTGAATGCTTTCACCATACATAGTAGTCCTTCAAGCTCATTATCATCATTGCCATAAAGTTTTAAGTCATTCATATAAAATAGATGATTTATTTTCTTGTCGCCAATTTTATATCCATACCCTGTTCTGTTAAGTTCACTTGTAAGGGGGATCAGGGGTATGCAAAAAATTAAAAGTGAAAGTGAGTCACCTTGGAAAATGCCACAGGTGGTATTAATATTTTTTGTGGTCAATACTCCATTAGAGTGGTGTAATTGGAGATTCATATTCCACACTGACATGCTGTGCTTCAGGAAGTTTGAAATCACAGGAGAAATGTTAAAGATATCCAGCGATTTCAAGATCCATGAATGTGGTATGCTGTGAAAGGCTTTTTTATAATCAATCCATGCGGAACTGAGATTTCTGCGTTTGTTATGACAGTTCTCAAGGATCATGCGATTGATTAATAGTTGGTCTTTGCATCCATATGAGCCTCGCCAACACCCTTTTTTGTTCAGTGATTGATTAAGAGTTGATCTTTGCATCCATGTGAGCCTTGTCAGCACCCTTTATTATTATTATTATTATTATTATTATTATTATTATTATTATTATTATGAGTGACGGCGTTCTCAGGGAAACTCTAGGCGTCGACAATGACCAACTGAGCAGTATATTTGGCAGAACTTTCAGGCCGGGGCCCATGGATAACTTCCAAAAGTCCCTTGCCTGGCAGTGCTACCAAGGGATGCTGCCTGTTTGGGATAAACTCTACTGGCACAGAAGATATACAGCACATGTCCTTGCAGGTGGGGCCTAGTAAGAATTTTCTCCAGGTTGAGTAGCCTGTCCTGCTCAAAAGGTCCCTGAGTTAGGTTTGTTTATGGATGATGAACAAAACACCCAAGTTTCCAGAGGTGAATTATTCAAACCCCAAAGAATTCATTATTATTATTATTATTATTATTATTATTATTATTATTATTATTATTATTATTATTATTATTGAGTGAGAGAGCAGTGCATGCCATCAAAGTGACACTGGGATAAAATATACGAAGCCCAGTATACCCATCATGACTACCCGTCGGATAAGAGTACACCAGGCACATGCATCACAACTATATGTGTGACATAGTGATCTTATATCAAGATAAACAGTGCATGACCTTGCAGGTGGGGCCCAGTTAGAATTTTCTTCAGGTTGAATAACCCATCCCGCTCAAAAGGCCCCATGAATAGGGGTTGTTTAAGGATGTTGAACAAAACACCCATGTTTCCAAAGGTGAATTATCCAAACCCCAAAGAATTCCTCTCAATACATGGCTATGATGCTCCCCCACTACTTCTGCTTATGATCAGAGATGCACATATTGTCAGCCACTAAAGGACATACTCAACTGGTTACGGTCAAACAACTGACAAGCAAATCTGTGGTATTGAGCAGAATATTTGCTGTAGCCCATCTGTTGTTATTATTATTAATTATTATTATTATTACTTCTATTATTATTATTATTATTATTATGTTCATTGACTATATATTTTATTACACTGACATTAGCTAATATTCTGTTAGACACTTCAAGTTCAGTTTAGGTGCTCACCTACCTATTATTAATGCATGAACCATTTGTTGTGTCAACACATTACAACACATTAACTCCTGTGTCCTTCTAAAAGATTACCAGTGTTAATCGCTTGTCTCTTTCCAACTAACTGTTTTAAAATACAAGATTTGGACATTGTTTTAGTGCATGTGAGTAGATGTGTGTGTGTGTGTGTGTATTATATGTGTGTTTCTGGAACACAATTTTCTCTTACCATTAAATTTCACCACCACCACCACCATCCTCATCATCATCATCATCATCACCACCACCACCACCTCCACCATTATCATTTTAACATCTTCTAACCCATGCTAGCATGGAAAACAGCGTTTTAAATTATGATAATGATGGCGACAATGATGATATTCGATGCTTCCATGGGTTAGACAGAGGCAGATTTTCAATGTCAGATGCCTTTCCTAACACCAGCTCTCACCTATTTCCATTTAAGGTAGTAGTTCCCTAAGACCAGATATGGTTTTACATAAGCTTAGAAACAAAAGACACTGCTTGCATCACAGTGACACTCATTTACAACTACCACTAGACTAGGGCACTCATACACACACTCACACTCACACATATACATACATAAATACATACATACATACATACATATATATATATATATATATATATATATATATATATATATATATATATATATATATATATATATATATATATATAAAAATGAGAATGTGTGTCTGTCTGTCTGTCTGTCTGTCTGTCTGTCTGTCTGTCTGTCTGTCTGTCTGTGTGAATCCCTAAAACTCGAGAACTACGCAACCAATTTCATTCAAATTTTACAGATGCCTTACTTAGGGTTCCAGTTGTGTTTTAGTCAAAAAAAATTTTAATTTCTTGCAGAGTTCGAGCCCACGGCAACATAATATCTCCTCCACTATTTAAGTATTACGTGTCAAAAGTGAAACAAAAACACTCATATCAAATACTTTCACTTTAAAAATGAAACTATTCTACTAACTGAAACAATCACATTTTGATACTGTAATGACAGATACTTTCAGAGAGAGAGAGAAAGAGAGAAAGAGAGAGAGAGAAAGAGAGAAAGAGAAAGAGAGAAAGAGAGACAGAGAAAGAGAGAAAGAGAGAGAAAGAGAGAGAAAGAGAGAGAGAGATATATATGTATACATATAGATGTATATGTACACGTTATTTCACTAACTGAAACAATCACATTTCGATACTGTAATTACAGATACTTTCAGAGAGAGAGGAAGAGAGAAAGAGAGAGAAAGAGATGTATATGTATACATATACATGTATATGTACACGTATATGCATAGATATATATAGATATAGATCTATATGCATACATGTATCTGTATACATATGTGTAGATGTATATATATATAGATGTATATGTAATATGTACACATATATACATATATATACATGTATACAGATATCTATTCATATATACACCCATCACACACAAACACATGCACACAAACACATACATTAGTCATTTGTTTTCTTATCCAAAACTACGTCAAAAGTACTGAACGGATCTTTATGAAATTTGGAAATTATATTCTATGTATAACGGCCATAACTCCCATGAAAATTCATATATTTTTGATGTTGATGAAATTTTAACCCGAACATAACAGATGAGCATTATTTGTAATTCAACGGTACAACGGTGTAAGACTACCCTTTCAGATATACTTACATTGGGATTTCTGCAATGTGGTGCATAAATTGTCAAGTAAGTGAGACGCATCTTTGCCTCCACTGATTCACTTGCAAAGTGTTGAGTAAAATTATTTCGTTGCAGACCTCCTTTGGGTCTTTTTATTATCACTGCGACACACATAGTCCCCAGTTGGTAACATTGATTTCAAGGCCCTCCTAGATGAGAGACTGGCATTTCACTTAATGTCTATGTTCCATGCTGGCATGGATTGGAGAGTTATTAATGTAGAAATATGGTATCGTAGCTACTAACAGTTGAGGGTTGCGTAGTCTAGACGGCGTTTTTAGATTTCATTATTCGCTTTAACCCGGGCAAAGCCGGGTATTTCTGCTAGTATATATATAAAATAGACATACACATATATATGACAAGCTTCTTTTAGCTTCTGC
The DNA here is from genome assembly GCF_046866305.1 of Octopus bimaculoides. Taxonomy (NCBI): domain Eukaryota; kingdom Metazoa; phylum Mollusca; class Cephalopoda; order Octopoda; family Octopodidae; genus Octopus; species Octopus bimaculoides. The sequence continues at coordinate 75,066,785 of NC_142930.1, read as the reverse complement.
CTATAAAATCCACTCTGAAGGCTTTGGTTAACCCAAGGCTATAGTAGAAGTCACTTCCCCAAGGTGCCACCTAGGGGAATTGAATCCATAACCATGTGGCTGGGAAGTAATCATCTTAACCACACAGCCATGTCTTTGCTGATAGTTTTAACACTGAAAAGAAAAACTATTGTACTAAATCCTTTGATTGTAGTATTGAGAAATACTCTCTTACAGGCTTAACCCATTTCTAACATAAATGCAAGGTCGTGAATTTAACAAAGAGATTAGACAATTATAAGGCAACTGGTACATTATTTATTTGAACCCCAGAAGGAAAAAAGCAAATCTGACCTTGGCAAGATTTAAATTCAATGTAAAGAACCTAGGCATTTTGTCCAATGCTGTTATAATTCTGCTTATCTTAACCCTAATATTTACAACAATAATAATAATTATAATAACACTAGCAACAATAATTTATATACATATATGTCTATAATCTATTTTGCAAGCCACCTTATTATTACTGTAAATAACGGTAATAATACTACCTTATTAAAATTTTTCTTGTTTACAATAGTTTCTTTTAAACGGAGTGGGACGTTTAAAGTTAGGAACGCACACAAGCTAACATAGTGAATATTTTAGAAATAGATGTTAAATTCTGTTTTCAACTGATGATTGCAAAGCATGTTTGTCATGCAAAGCAGGAAATCAATTGGTATTGAAATATGTATTACTTATCTATGTATTCCAAGCAAGGGTCAGCCTATTTTTGAAATGTTCATTGCATTGTTCCTGTGTGTATCTTTATCGTAATTTTTATGGTGGCTTTTGGAGCATTGGCTCTGAGTTTAGCAAGTGGTATTATATACCCTACCTAATCTTAAATTACTATATATATATATATATATATATATATATATAAGGAGAGAGACAAACAAATACACAGAGGCCTGGCTATATGGTTAAAAAGTTAGGTTTGCAACCATGTGATTCTGGTTCAGCTGACTAATAATGCCATGCACACACACACACACACACACACACACACACACACATACACATATATGTGTGTGTGTGTGCATGTGTGTGTGTGTGTGTGTATGTATATATATGCATATATATATATATACATCAGACTCTATTAGTTTCTGTCTACCATATCCACTCACAAGGTTTTGGTCAGTCCGAGAATGAAGACCCCCCCCCCCCCCAGATGGTTGAAGCCAAAGCCATGTAGCTGGTAACACACCTCTTAGCATATAGCTATAGCTGTGCTTATATGTATATGTGTGTGTGTATATATATATATATGCTTATGTATATATATATATATATACACACACATATATATATATATATATACATACATACATGAAGGCAAGGGAAAAATCAAAGGATATTAGGTTTACAGTCAAAAAACAAAAATGGAAAGAAAAGTCTTTTACATTTTGAGCATACACTCTTCTACAGAAAGAATAGATGACATGAGGTAAAAATGGAGAGGAAAAAGAACAAACCTATTTCAGTTAGACAGTCACCACACTCTGAAATAACCAGAAGAGGAAGAGGTTGCTAGAGGTATAAATGGAAAGAGGGGCAATTGTGTGAGTTACCTTGAGGTGTGGGTTGCAAGGGAGACAGCTGTGAACTTGGTATAAGTGTGTGTGTGTAAACAAGCCATGAGTGTGTGTTTATGTGAGTGGACGTATACATATATATATATATATATATATATATATTTACAAGCACATATACATATGTGTGTGTGTGTGTGCATGTATACGCGTGTGCATGTGTGTATGTGTGTGCATGTGTGTATGTGTGTGCATGTGTGTGTACATTCACTCAAGAGTAGCAATAATGTCGTGAGTGAACATTGACTTAAAAGTAACTTAAATAGTTTTCACAACTCTACTAACACGTGTGTAAACAATAATATACAAATATATATAAACACTAAGAATGTTTGGTGCTAAAATATTCAAAGAAAGTTATAGAAAGTTCCCACTGTCTGAATGACAGAAAAGAAGTTTATCTCCCATGAGGTTTAACAGCTTCAGCATTACATTCTACTTGTGTCTCGCTTTAAACTATTTATAAAAATAAAAAATTAAAAAAACACAAAATTCTTACCAGAGAGAACCACTACACATATATTTCATATCTCACTTTCATCTCCATTATGTTCAGTTGTTTTTTGTTTGAATTTTTTTGTTTTTATTCCTATTATTATCATTAGTATTTTTGTTGCTATTGTTGTTGCCATTGTTGTTGTTGTTATTGCTGTTATTATTATTATTATTATTATTATCATTATTATTATTATTATTATTATTATTATTATTATTATCATTATTATTATTATTAGTAGTAGTAGTAGTAGTAGTAGTAGTAGTAGTAGTAGTAGTAGTAATAGTATTATTAACGTTGTTGTTATTGTTGTTGCTGTTATTGACTCATCATCATTGTCATCATCATCATCATCATCATCATCACTATTATTTGTTTATTTATTTATTTCCCATTCTTGAAAAACACTTTCAGTATTGTTCATTTTCTTTCTACTCTTTTTCTCTCACTTTCTGACTCCCCATCAGTCTCCCTTTCAATTTCTCTCTCTCTCTCTCTCTCTCTCTTTCTCTCTCCCCCCTCCCCATTGCATGTATTTACCACAGTTATTTCTACATGAGGTTTTTGCCAAATCACCTGCTGACTTCTCAATATTCATTCACCTCAGCCAATTTGATGGTTCAACAGATGTAAGACAGGATGGTTTAGAAGTTTCTTGCATTTGGCACAGTTGAAGAAACTATTTCTTTACACAGCAGTTATGCAACATGGAATATCAGGCAAACTGCTTTCTTGAAAAACTTTGCATTCTAAATGTTCCCTTTGTATGCATATGTGTATGTGTGCATGTGTGTTTGCACGTGCACTTGTGTGTATATATGTGTTTGCTTATACATGTGCAGTAACTTATTGTATTATGTCCCTTTATGCCGAAGGTGGACATAGCCATTCGGTAAATACGGATTGATAAAATAGGAATGATATAACCAATTAAAATGCCTTGAAGGCAATGCACAGTATGGCTTCAGTCCAAGAAATAAAACCAGTAAAAGAATAAAAAATTAAAAGCATCTATACATACATATATACACACATGCATATGTACATATCTATATATGTATGCATGTGTGTATGTATATATGTATATATATGTGTGTGTGTATATGTGTATATATGGATATGTGCGTATGTATATAATGTGTAAGGATGTGTGTGTATTGATGTAAATATGCATGCATCTCTCTCTCTCTCTCTCTCTCTATATATATATATATATATATATATATTCACAAATATATATACACATACACACATATACATTCAGAGAGAGAAAGAGAGATGATAGATAGATACATACATTTGCATACATACATATACATGTGTGTGTGTGTGTGTGTGTGTGTGTGTGTATACATATACATATGTGTTCATGTGTGTGGTGTGTATGCCTGTATGCATGTGTGTGTGTAGTTATCAATTCATCTGTCTGTGTCTGCACAACCACATCACCACCACAACCACCTCCACCACTGCCTCCGCCATTACCATCACTAACAACCTTCTCCTCAGCTACCTGTCTCTTTCACTTATGCATTCAATGTTGAGAAGGTAATATGCTACCTGACAATGGGCCTCGTGAGATGAAGCCTGCTTCATCATGAATCTGTTCAATATCTTCTGTCTAACTGTTGCAAAGATTCTACTTTAAAATGCAAGACAAATGTAGTAAATAGTAGATTTTTTAGTAATATTTTCAGATTCCACAGATATGTTCTATTATATTAACTAATAGCAAATGAGATTTCATAATTACTTTATGTGCTATATATATGTCTGCTTATAGTTGTCATGGCATACAAATATTCCCACACCTACACATATGTGTGTATATATGTTTGTATGTGTGTGTATATATATATAATTTCTGTATATGTGTAACCATATATATATGCATGTTTCTATGCATATATATATATATATATATATATATATATATATATATATATATATATTGTGTAGGTGTTGTGTGTCCCTACTTTGAAAGCAAATTGCCTACATCATCTTAGATGTGCATTCAATGGCCACATTCGAGATTCTGCATTTCCTTTCTAAAGCATATAAGGATATGTTGAGATATTAGATTTTATAAAGTATATTCATTGCTAGTTCACAGTGAATATATGGTGTTTATTAATGAGATGTGCTTTAATTTCCGTAAAAGCCATTTACCAAATCAATAGCACGAGGCCTAGGGCTCTAGTTTGTGTCTTAATAAATACCATGAAACTTCTGGAAATGGTCTGCTTTCATTGACAACATTCTTTGGATATGTAAAGTTAAATGCTAAATCACTTCCAAATTCCAGTTAATCCAGTCCCTATGTAATACCAGTATGTTTATATTTAATGTTCACATTCTTCCTTGTTTCCGACCTTTCTACTAATTTCTTCCCATGTCCACACATTAATGTATATATTCTGAAGTAACTCATAAGTATTCTACATGGACAATAACATACATATTCATAATGTTTCATGAGGCAGTTTATTTTCTCATTGCTACTACTGGTGTTGATCTTCAGCTTAGATCAGTCCTGATGCAGTTAGTCATGATGATGTTTTTTTTTTTATTTAGATATTGTGTATCCCTTCTTTTATTGTTTTTAAAGATGATAGGATGTGATTTGAAGGAGATTTAAATGCTATTTCCCACAGATTGGACAATTATCAGAAATCTCACTTTAACTCCTACATGCAGAACACACTTACATATCTACTTTGATATATATATATATTGATAGAAAGGACAACAAAAGAAAGAAAGAGACCTCGATATTATGTAAATGGATGAATTTATCTGTAAAAGTATGTGACACCGAATAAGTGTCACATATTTTTACAGATATATATATATATATATATATATATATATATATATATAGAGAGAGAGAGAGAGAGAGAGAGAGAGTGACCTCCACATCTGATCAGAGGTCAGAACATTCTAACCTCCTGTGAGAGTTGAATATGTATTAAAACAGCCTGCATATGCTGTAAGATCAGCAACTTAACCAGAATAATATATATATATATATATATATGCTGATGACCTTCTATGCTGATGACCTTGCCCTAATTGCGGAGTCACTATCAGAACTAGAGGACAAGTTTCAGGTGTGGAAGCAAGGTCTAGAATTGAAGGGCCTTAGAGTCAACCTAGCTAAAACCAAAATCCTAATAAGTAGGAAGGTAGATAAAACACAAACCCCTTCAGGTAGATGGCCCTGCTCAGTATGTAGAAAAGGAGTAGGTAGTAACTCTATAAGATGTACCCGGTGCAAGCTATGGACACATAAGAGGTGCAGCAACATCAAAGGCAGGTTAACTAGGAAGTTAGTTTTTGTTTGTGGCAGATGTTCAGGTGCAATAAAGACTGCAAACAAACAGGAAACAACTTCTATCTCATTCCAGGATGAAAAACTAGAGGTAGTCGATAGCTTCCGCTATCTGGGCGACCAAGTTAGTAGTGGGGGTGGGTGCGCTGAAAGTGTAGCTGCTAGAATAAGAATAGCCTGGGCAAAGTTTAGAGAGCTCTTACCCCTGCTGGCGACAAAGGGACTCTCACTCAGAGTAAAAGGCAGACTGTATGACGCATGCGTACGAACAACCATGCTACATGGCAGTGAAACATGGGCTGTAACTGCTGAGGACATACGTAAGCTCGCAAGGAATGAAGCCAGTATGCTCCGTTGGATGTGTAATGTCAATGTGAATACCCGTCAGAGTGTAAGTATCTTGAGAGGAAAGCTGAACATTAGAAGCATCAGTTGTGGCGTGCAAGAGAGACGATTGCGCTGGTATGGACATGTGGTGAGAATGGATGAGGATAACTGCGTGAAAAAGTGCCACACCCTAACAGTTGAGGGAACCCATGGAAGAGGTAGGCCCAGGAAGACCTGGGCTGAGGTGGTGAGGCAAGACCTTCGTACATTGGGCCTCACCGAGGCGATGACTACTGACCGAGACCTTTGGAAATGTGCTGTGCGTGAGAAGACCCGGCAAGCCAAGTAAGATCGTTGCCAGTGCCCCTGGACTGGTTCTTGTGCGGGTGGCACATGAGATGCACCATTTTGAGCGTGGCCGTTGCCAGTACCGCCTGACTGGCTCCTGTAGGATTTTCGAGCGAGATCGTTGCCAGTGCCCCTGGACTGGCTTGTGCGGGTGGCACATAAAAGACACCATTTCGAGCGTGGCCGTTTTCGTGCGGGTGACACGTAAAAGCACCCACTACACTCTCTGAGTGGTTGGCGTTAGGAAGGGCATCCAGCTGTAGAAACTCTGCCAAATCAGACTGGAGCCTGGTGTTGCCATCCGGTTTCACCAGTCCTCAGTCAAATCGTCCAACCCATGCTAGCATGGAAAGCGGACGTTAAACGATGATGATGATATATATATATGTATATATATATTCTGTATATGCGCTATAATTTTTTTATTTTATAACATATTGAGTACTGGGTTGAACTGTGATCACCTTCATCCTTCAGTAAAGAATTTCACAAAATATTATTTATATATATATTTATTTTATCTTTAATCTGTTTCTTGTTTCATCACTTATTAGACTGTGACCATGCTGGGGTGCCACCTTGAAGAAGTTTTAGTTGAATGAATTGAGCTCAGTACTTTTTTTTTAAAGCCTGATACTTGTTCTATCAGTCTCTTTTGCTGAACAGTTAGGTTGTTGGGATGTAAACACACCAACACCAGTTATCAAGCATTGGTAGGGGACAAACACAGACACAAAAACTCACACACATAGATATATATATATAATGAGCTTCATTCAGTTTCTGCTGACCAAACCCCCTTACAAAGCTTTGGTCAGCCTGAGGCTATAGTAGAAGACACTTGCCCAAGGTCCCCTGCAGTGGAACTGAATCCAGAATAATGTGGTTGGGAAGCAAGCTTCTTACCACAAAGCCATGTCTAGAATAATCTCTCTCTGTGTAACAGTTGCATTGTCCCAGACATGTGAGCTGTACTCTAATGAAGTAACTTTCCTCACTCATATGAGCAGCATAACACAATAATTGGTTCGTCATTTTTAATTATGCAGACAATTGACACAGAATATATCAACAACAGGTACAGGCATAGCTGTGTGATTTAATAAGTTCAGTTCCTAACCACATGGTTCCAGGCTCAGTCCTACTGTGTTGCACCTTACACTACTATAGTCCCAGGTTGACCAAAGCCTTGCAAGCAGATTTCATAGATAGAAACTGAAAAAAGATATATACATACGTGTGTGTGTGTGTGTGTCTGTGTGTCTGTGTATTTGTCCTCCACCACTGCTTAACAACTAGTGTCAGTCTGTTTATGTCCCTGTAACTTAGCAGTCCAGCCTAAGTGACCAGGCTTCAAAAAATAAGTACCAAGAGGCTTTTTTCATTCAGCAAAAAAAAAAAACCCTTTCATGGCAGTACTCCAGCATGACCATTGTCCGATGATTGAAACATGTAAAATATAAAAGATAATACAATGAAAAGACTAACCAAAAGAAAATGTAGTACATGTATGTGGTGATGTTCCAGCATGATAGGAATCACAATGGTGTGAATGAACTAAGAATCTAAAAGAACTCTATTAATTGATCAAATCTACTATCATGAAAAAGAATGCAACAAGTATTTCCTGTGGCTCTAGATGCAGACAAGATTTGCACTTAAATGGTGGATACCACCACTTGTAGACAGAATCTCAATTATATAACATTGTCTTGTTAATGGTTCTAAAGAAAACAGTATTACTGTGACAGAAAACAGAAAATGGTTTAGTATATACTACATAGTAAGGTGGTCAGGAGACTTCTGTTTTTGCTCAGTTTTCTTAATGTTTACATTAATATTTGGAATTTGTTATTTAAACTTTGTTTTTCTGTTGCTTTTAAAACCAAATTCTGAAAAGTTTGGAAATAAATGTCTAAAATCTAAAATGACTGTCAAGGCAAATAATTTACTAATGTCAGGCATCATTTCAAAGATAATGCTAGGAATACTACCTTCTCTGCATAAAGCAAATTCCAGAAATATATTTCTAGTTTCTTGATTCTTCTAACTAAAGAGTTTTACATTGTAAATTGTTTAGTTTTATAACCAATATAGGATATGATGAGATGGCTCATATTTAAACTATACCAACTGAGTTCTTATAAGTTTAAGTGTATATATCAGCGACAGAGGCAGTATTAATACTGAGAGGTAATATTTATCCCCACTTAAACATGGATATTCTGTTAGAACAAATGATACTGTGGTAGATATGTAGATGTACTGTTTCTCTCATGGTATCTATTACAGTATAGTTTGTTCCAACAAGACATCCAGATTTAAGTGAGCATAAATATTACTTTATGAGTTCAATCCACTGCTGGTATTTTGTAGTATCTATGGGCAACGCATTTCTTTCTATATTCTTCAGTTAATCGAGCTGTTGAGAATAGTTGCCAGAATTTCTACCAATGCTACCTTGATAGAACAGTGTCTTATCCAGAAAAAGATTTGGTTTTTAAACTTTTACTGTTATAGAAACTAAAATTAAATACCAGTTGTAGCAGGCATGGCTGTGTAGTAAGGAGTTTTGCTTCCCAGCCACGTGGTCTTGGGTTCAATACCACTGTATGACACATTTGGCAAGCGTTTTGTACTATAGCCCTGAGCTGACCAAAGCCTTGTGAGTAAATACGATAGTTGGAAACAGAAAATATAAGCACCTGTCAGTATCACCATCAGCATCATCATCATTTAACATCTATGTTCCTTGCTGGCATGGGTTAGATGGTTTGGCAGGATCCAATGTATCCAAGGACTGCATCATGCTCCAGTGTCTATTTTGACATGAATTCTACAGCTAGATGCCCTTCCTAATGCCAATCACTTTACAGCATGGACTGAGTGCTTTTGTCATGCTACCTATACTATTGAAATTGCCATACATCTCACAGAACTAAAAACCCTAGGTGGGGTAGGGTAATGCAAGTTCTTGTAGAGGATTTGCATGACTAGTCACATCTAGTTGGGGGAAGGAGAGGTAAAAAGAAAATGAACAATATGAGCTGCAAGAGATGAAGTTGATGGCACACCTAGGCGCAAGGTAAGTTGATGAATTGGTTTACGATTTTGTAAGGGAAGGAGGATGAGAGGATGGGGAGATAGACTGCTAGGGTAGGATAGGAGAGTGGATGAGCAAGAAGCTATGAGTTGCGGGAAGCAGAAGGATGCAGAAGAAAGGAGGGAGAGTAAGTAGCAAGAGTAGTAAACGTAATACAGTTGTCAGAGTGGAGTGAACAAGAGGGAGGGATGACATGGTTGGTAGTGTGCAAGATTCAGGATGGGGAATAAGAAGCAGGCCTAATGCATGGGAGGTGGGGAATGAGTCGTTGTAACACGGACGGAGAGTGCAATGCATGACACTTTCAGAACTCAGTTTCACTAACAAAGGCAGATCTTTTTGAGGACCTCATATCACCAGGGATCCCAGTTCAGTCCTTTGTCATCTTCTTCATCAGGTTCAGGGCCCTGAGGTTAGCCTTAATCACTTCACCCCATGTTTTCCATGGTTTCCATTTTCCACAAGTTCTGGCCACATTTAACAATCAGCACTTTTTTCCTCAGCTGTCTTCATCCATACACATCACGTTTCCACACCAGTGCAGTCTTCTTTCTTGCACACAATAACTAATTCTTCTAATACCCAGTTTTTCACTTGGCACCTGTGTACTAATTCTTTCAAGCACACTCACATTGCACATCCAGCAGAGCATGCTCACTTCATTTCTTTCCAGTCTTCTCAGGTCCTCTGTGTCCAAAGCCCATGTCTCACTACTATTCAGCACTGTAGTTCTGACACAAACATCATACAGTTTGCCCTTCACTCTTAGGGAAAAGATCTTTGTTGTTAGCAGTGATTGTAGCTCCTTGAATTTTCTCCATCCAGTTCTCACTTTCAGAGCAACCTCCTCTTTTGATAATTACATCTCCTCAGTAACAAAGCTATCTGCTTACTTCTCGTTAGCTGAATGAGCATTTAAGAGACTCAGTTTCTAGTATACTCATGTGAATTGCTACAGTACATCTACTGCATACAAAGACTACATTTTCAGATAGTCTTCCAGTGAGTCCACTACACCCTTTGTGTGTCTATAGCATATATAATGTACTCCTTTTTTTGCATATCAAGCAAGACTTCTCAATTCCAGGTTTAGCTTCAATGTCAAGGATTTTGTCTCTAACTCCTCTGCAATCACCTATAGGACCATGAGGAATAGGAGAGGACAGAGGCCTGAACCTTGATGGACTCCTACCTTCATGCTAAATTCATCACAGAAGTCATTGCCAATTTTCACTTTACTTGTGCATCCTTGTACATAGCTTGAACCATCTGCACAAGCCATTCATCTACCCCTAGTTTCCTCAGTACCCACCATATTACTAATCATAATAGCCTTTCAAATGCTTTCTCCAAATTAATAAAAGCCCAGTATAGCAGTTTATTTTTAGCCAGGTATTTCTCCTGTAGATGTCTCAGTAGAAAGATTGAATCTGTGGTGCCTCTTCCAGGGACAAAGCCAAACTGCATCTTAGCTAGGTCTACTTTATCAAAGATCAATTGATCTAGAACTTGATCTAGAAATTTGTTTCTCTATAGCTGTGCATGAGTATGTTTGTGTGTTACTATCTCCTTGTCTTGGCTTCATGTGATAGTTGTAAATGACTTCCACCATCATGCAAATGGTGTCCTTCATTTCCAGTCTTCCATGTCTGGTCTTGGGGAATATTACTTTACATGGAAATAAGTAAGAGGCAACAAGAAGGCATCCTGCCTGGCTCTCTGTCAGTTATGACAATGAGTGTTCCAGTTGGTTCAATCAACAGAACAGCTTACTCATGTAATTAACGTGCAAGCAGCTAAGCACTCCACAAACATGTGTACCCTTAACATAGTTCTCAGGGAGATTCAGTGTAACATGAATATGACAAAGCTGGCCCTATTGAATTACAGGTACAACTCATTTTTGCCAGCTGAGTAGACTGAAGCAATGTAAAATAAAGTATTTTGCTCAAGGACACAACATGCCACTGAGAATCCAACTCATGACCTTATGGTCATGAGCAGAATATCCTAAACATTAATCCATACACCTTCATCCAGCTTTTGGAAATCTGCCTCAACAAATTCCATCCATCCCATGTCAGCATGAAAAAGTGGATGTTAAAAGATCATGATGAAGAGTCCAGTCCCAAGAACCACATGTAATTTTAGGAAGATAACCTATTACCTTTTGACAAATATGGGGAAAACTGGTCATCATTAATGTAGTGTTGAGTATGTCTCTATTGATACATGAAAAACAAAACTTCAAAACAAAAGCAATGTGCCATTATTCTACTTCTACATGCCTTAAAATGTAAATATAACTTTTTTCCTTAATGAACAGCATTTAAAAATCTAATCTAAAGTTAACATTTGTATTTTTAACTTTTGCAGAGATGATTGAGTTGTGATATCTCCTTCATAGAAGTCTTCTCTTTCACAACTACCATAAACTTTATATCAGTTTATGAGATCAGGGATATATATAGTTCAAAACAGATGTGATCAATATATTTTCACCTGTGCTTTCTCTTCTTCATCATATATTTATTCTAATTAACTCCATTTTATATATGTGTGTGTATATATATATATGTGTGTATATATATATACACACACACATACACACATTGATACATACGTATACATCATATGTGTACGTGTGTATTTATGTATGAAAGTATTTTTATTAGATATCTTCCAGCTAAATCAGTGATATCTGCTATTTTCCTTCAATATCTTGTAATCAGTTCAGTATTAACATATTAGCTATGTGTTGAAGCCAGTTGATCACTGTATGCATGTTACATATGTTCTAAAATAAAAAAGCACATACACATGTAAGATGTAATCACCATAATGTCATATACATATATACATATTGATAGAAAGGTAGACAGATTGATAGACAGATACATACATATATACATACATGCATATATTACATGCATACATATAATCTTATTCTACATATACATATGTTATCAATTCAATCTATGTTAGGTTGTGGCACTGTAATCAATTCAATATGTTTGTTGTAATCAACTTAACATTCCACTTATATGTGAAGTGCTCTGTGTGTGTGTGTGTGTGTGTGTGTGTGTGTGTGTGTATGTGTGTGTATGTGTGTGTGTGTGCACGCGCGCTTGTGCACATGTGGGTGTGTATGTGTGAGCGACATAATCATTTCAATAATAGCATAATAGTAGTGTGCAGAAGTTAAGTTTTAAGATAATCTTCTGTCAGTTGCTGTACAAAACTACAAATTCTTTTCTTCAGCCTTATATTTCAGTGATAAGTGTTTTCAGTTGTTATTTATGGCTTGGCACAACATTTTATTAATGTGATTGAATGTATATAAAAGAGAACAAAACTCAGAGAGAGTAAGAGGAACAGAGAGAAATATAGGAGAGAGATTTAGAGAGAGAGTGAAGACGTGGTAAATTCTAGTGAGATACAATCAAAACTCTATAGACATTAATACCAAGTAGAAGATGAGGTGTAATATTTATTTGTTTGTTTTATACAGCTTATTCAGAAAGAGTAACAATGACCAGCACAGGCCTTTTGAGAGTGGTGAGAATAACAGGAGTTCATGTTCAGTTTGAATGTCTGTAACTTAATGTTTATTGGAAACACATGGGCCTAGTGGGAGAACCATGAAACTGTTTAGTTTAGAAGAGCAGAGGCAGAGGCTTTTGTAGCAGCAACAGAATAGAAAGCACATCAATGGGTCAGAGGTTGGAGTATGTCGATTTTTGAATCATTGTCGGTCAGTCAGATCTTCTTTTAGATATTGGATATTGGATATTCTCTAAGCTAGTCGTGTGTGTGTGTGTGTGTGTGTGTGTGTGTAATAACAGCAGTGGCACTATCTCAGATGTAGGAGCAGTACTTGATTGTAGGTCCTACTTAAGCCATGTGATGGGTCAGCAACACATCATGACTGAAGTGCTTGTGTCTAAATAGGGAAATCTAGCCTTTGCGATGCACTCTTAGAGATAGGGACATCTGTAAACCAGTGGTTATAGTGTATTAGTTCTTTGTTTTTGTTTTTCTTTCATCACTTAATCTGGCTGGAAAGAGCAGTGCTGATGATGTTTTATAGAGTCATTCAACATTGGTGAAAAGGAGAGACAAAGGTATCATCAAACTGGATACTTGGCCTGAATTCTTGTAACAGAATGAACTCTGCTAAAGATACTCATTAACAGATTAAGGCTATTATCAAAGTAGGTTACAGTAGGATATGAACTCAGAATACATTCCTTTACACAAGGTATCTTGTCAAATGCTCTAACAGTTCTGCCAGTCCATTGCCCTAAATTGATACTTCATTTATGAATGATGAGATTTTGTCATTCAGATGTAGGCCTTTTTATGGAAGCAGTCTAAGATCTTTGTGAATGTAGCAGCCACATCACTGAATCATATATGTAAGCAGTATTCCATTGTGAATTTTATTTGAGCTTTACAGAATGTCAACTATTGAACAGAACTGGAGATTTTCAGTAAGTGTTGATGTATTGGTGTATCTACATGAATATAATAAAAAAAATTAGTGATGTTGCTTGACAATAAGACTCTCATAAAACTGTTGTTTTCTCTTCTTCAGGTGCTGGAATCAGTTTGGCTGGTGTTGAAAGGCAACGTCAATTTAGCCTTTTCTTTCGTCACTGCGGTTTTATCATTACTGTTTGGTGGAGGCACTGCCCTATTGAATTTCATCATCTCAGCTGTAAGCAATACTTTTTTGTTTCCTTTTCTACCTCCTACCTCTCTTGTTTACCCACTCACTTTCCTTCTTTCACTTCTTCTCTTCTTCCCTCATCTTCTTCTACATCCTCCCCAGCAGCACCACCGCCACTACCATCCTTTCCTTTTCTGGTTGTTTCTAAAGAAAAGGCAAAAAATATTTCAAAATGTAATAAAATGGAAACGTCCAAATAACCTCAACTTGGTCAGAAAATCTGAATATGAAGTGAACTCAATCTGAAGTAGAAAATCAGAATTATGATGGGTTTGCTTGCCACATCATGGCCACAACCAACTAGCAGGAATCTGTAAATGAGGTACATGAGAATCAAATATTGACAGTAACAATGTCTTTTATTATCATTTATTCCCTTTCTCTTACTCTCTCATCCATTCATATACACACATACACATAAAATATACACATACATTCATATTAACATATCCTCCACTCATCTGCAAGTATATATTTATCACTGTATAAATGTACACATAATTCATATTCACACACATTCATAAAAAGATATGTAGCCAATTATATATATATATATATATATATATATATATATATATATATATATATATATATATATATACATTCAAATACATATATGCCAAAAACTATGTATGCACAATACATTCAAATACACAAATGCTTCCACAAACAAACTTACATGCATATATAGGTACATACATAATTATATATCTATTACAGAGATTTATATATATATGCACATATATACCATCATGTAAACATATGCACCCACATAAATACATACACATAGATATTCATGTATGCACACACATACAGATGAAAGTGCATACATATATCTATACATTATTGTATACATATATGCATGCACACATATATTCATGTATATACATCACTGATATACATGCAGATATTTATCCATACATGCCATGATGGTGATGATAATATATGCACTTATAATAATAATAAACATATATATATATATATATATATATATATATATATATATATATATATATATATATATATATATATATATCAGTACCTACATACTGATATGCATAGCATAGACATATGCATCTCTGTGTATCTATCTATCTGTATATGTGTGTGTGTGTGTGTATATATATATATATATATATATATATATATATATATATATATATATATATATATATATATATAGTTATTTGTATGTAATCAAATTAATATAGAGAGCTCACAATTTATCATCAATAATATATTTTTTTTAAATTATTACTCTCTTTCACAGTGTTTCATATTAACTATAATATTCTGATGACATTATGTAATATTTTCCACAATAATAAATAATAAATTTTGCTTTTCTCTACAATTTTAAGATGTAACACCTGTTAATCATACATATACAACCAAATGAATGAAAGAAAGAAGAGGTGGGAATGATGCAACAATGCTGTTATTGAGAGGAAATAATCATTTAAATTCTTGTAAAATGAAAAAAAGATTAGGTATCTTTAAAATTTTGAATGTCTGTAAAATAGATAAATCAGTAAGATTTAAGAAAGGAAAAGTCTGAGTGCATCATCATCATCATCATTGTCATTATTTAATGGAACAATTTCATTTTGTCTATCTCTGAAGTGTATTGTGTTTTTAGCATGCTATGTCTGTGTAGAAATTTAAACCCCAACTGTGAAGTTATAAGTTCATGATTATGAGTAGGCCACTATTGTATCATGCAAGTTCATGTAGACAACCTAAGAATTGACCAATGAGCTTGAAGCTATACTGTGAACAGCTTGAACGTTCTTGTGATTTGCACCCTTTTTCACTAATTAAGCAGTTTAGCACCTAAATTATTGTAGAATGTTGATGGTGGCCAAAGGATTCACACACCTCATCTCTTGCCAGTCAGAGAGTGATGTTGACATTCAAGCAGGACAGATTTTCACACACACACACATCAACTAAGGGGAAAAAAAGTCTTACTAATTTGAGGTGGACTCATATCCTTTGTCTTTCACCTTCCAGATAGCAAATGGCCAGGCAGATACAGTTAAATCCATTCCAACATAACTGTTCTTGTAACCAGTGAGAATTTGATAATTTATATACGCATTATGCATAGCATTCTCTTAATAAAATCTGTTAAACATTTACAAGTTTGCTTTTGTTGTAATAAAAGCAGCCAACCTGATCTTACATCCAATTAATAAAGATACAACATCAATCTTTCTCACAACTCAACTCTGCAAAAATGGTAACTCAGTGAAGAAAGACCTACAATGAACAACAATGTAACAGTGGTCTCCAGCAAACATTTATACAAGCTTGCAACATCTATAAAGGAATCTTTTCCTGGACAACAACTGCAGCCTCTGTCATTTTAACAATACACATACATTAAGTATACCATGTTGATAAAAATTTCAGTAAAATAATGTTACATTATCTCTTATGGTAGTAGTAATATCTGAAATGTTGGTTATGTTACAGAAGTATACCTATATTGAATATTGTTTCAATTGAGATCTGACTAAATCCAGCAAAAAATTGTTCATATGAAGTAACCATAAAATAAAAGTGGTGACATTGACAGCAATGAAATGCTATTTTTAGTTTTATTTGGTTAGAAATTCATACTATAGATACTATATATTTTCTTATACTCCCCCTTCTATATCTTGAGAACTCTTATCTTCTCCTCAGCTACTCTCACAGTAGCCATGTATCTCCACTATAGCAAGACATCTGTTCTTGCCCTCTATCATTCTTTATCTACTCAACAAATGGCATAAAACCCCCTTTCTCAAAATACACTCCCTCCACTTAGTCAAGAGGGTTTTTGCCTTTTTATTTTTTCCTCTCTTGTAAGTTACTTGATGACTTCACTCATGCTAGAGTCATGAAAAAAGCACCCAACACACACTGTAAAATGGTTAGCATTAGTAAGAGCATCCAGCCATAGAAACCATGCCACTGCTGACACTGGAGCTCACTGCAGTCCTCTAGCTTGTTGGTTCCTGTCAAATCAGCCAGCTCATGCAAGCATGGGAAATTGACATTAAATAATGGTTTCAAATTTTGGTAAAAGGTCAACAACTTCCAGCAAGGGGTTAAGTCAATAACACCAACCCAGTGTTCAACTGGTACTTATTTTATCAACTCCAAAATGATGAAAGGTAAAGTCTACCTCAGCAGCATTTGATCTCAGAATTTAAAGCATTTTATCTGGCATGCATAATGATTCTGTCAGCTTGTCACAATTCTGCAAGCTTGCCACCCTACAGACATTAAATAATGATGGTAATGATGATGAGTACTCGACTGGTACTTATTTTATCAACTCCAGAATAAAGACAAAAAAGGTGACCTCGGGGACATTCACACTCAGAATGAAAATAACATAACTAAATTATCACAAAGCCACTGCTTTGCCATTTCTGTTCATTCACCCACCTCCCATCAAACAACATTTTATTTTGTTTTATCAACATCATCATCCTTTAATGTCCATTTTCCATACCAACATGGGTTGGACAGTTTGACAAGAGCTGGTAAGGCCAGGGCCCACACCAAGCTCCATTGCCTGTTCTAGCATGGTTTCTATGACTGGATGCCCTTTGTAATGCCAACTGCTCCACAGAGCATACTCGGTGCTTTTTTTAAGTGACCCCAGTATAAATTCTATATGAATGCTATTTTAATACAGTGACTTTTTATAACTCACACTTTGACATGTTTCTTCCAATTTTTCTTTATTCAGGCCATATTTTTAACAACACTCTTTTACTTACTGGCATCCAGTGGCGACCAATATAAACCAGTTCAGTGGTTCACTGCATTTGGTTCACCCATACAAGGTGGCAACAACATTGGTCAAGCAGTTGAAGACGCTGTTGGGTAACTTCTGAATTTTTAACTTGTAGAAACTTGTTCACAATTTCATTTTGATATAAAAATCATCTCCATTGCTGTCATTTTATATATGCTTTTCCAAGTTGCTATAGTTTTATGACATAGGTGCAGTAGTGGCTGTGTGGTAAGTAACTTATTTACCAACTGCATGGTTCCAGGTTCAGTCCCACTGCATGGCACCTTGGGCAAGTGTCTTTTACTATAGCCTCAGGCCGAGCAAAGCCTTGTGAGTGATTTGGTAGACGGAAACTGAAAGAAGCCCATCGTATATGTGTGTGTGTGTGTGTGTGTGTGTGTTTGTACCCCCAACATCACTTGACAACCGATGTTGGTATGCTTACATCCGCCATAACTTAGCGCTTCGGCAAAAGAGACTGATAGAATAAGTACTAGGCTTACAAAGAATAAGTCCTGGGGTCGATTTGTTTGACTAAAGATGGTGCTCCAGCACGGCCACAGTCAAATGACTGAAACAAGTAAAAGAATAAAAGAATAACAGTCAACTCTGCTGGCAAAAATGAATAGTTCTTGTATTTCAAAGGGCCAGTCTTGTCACATTCTGTGTCATGCTGAATCTCCCTGAGAACTATGGTATGCATGTTTGTGGAGTGCTCATCCACTTGCACATTAATTTCACAAGCAGGTTGTTCCATTGATCAGACCATTTGGAACCCTCATCATCATAACCAACAGAGTGCCAGTATGTATAGCTTTATGAGTTTTGTTTTGTTTTGATATTTTTTCTTTGGTGGGTGGGTGAGGTTGATCTTGCGAAACCTTTGAGATCAATACAGTTAACATTCGTTTTAAACAGTTTCAAGTCATCAGCTGCAGGTAAAACATGTCCAGAGAAAGAGAGAGAGAGAGAATTCCAAAGATCTGACATTCTGGAAAAGGAGAAATGAGATTAATGGATAGTGCATGGTATGGATGAGTGGGATGGTAATATGGATGACGAGAAGAGAAGAGATGAGTTAGTCAGTAATTCATGAATATAGGTGGCATGAGACCTGCTAGCTCTGAGAAGCAGAAGTCATTTGAGTATTAGTATAAAAGCTGAGAGAGAGGAATCTGTGAACTAGAAATAGAAGTATGTTGACTAAATGCTTAGCAGTGAAGTGACCATTCTTTCAATACAATCTAGTGTATGTGTGTGTGTGTGTGTGTGTGTGTGTGTGTGTGGAGAGAGGGTGAGTAGTAATACTGTCCCAATTGTGGATGCAGTTCTCTATTGTTAGTCATACATATGAAATACTGATTTATTCAGAGGATTAGTGATGGTTAGGAACTGACGTTTTTTTTTTTTTAACCTATGAAGAAGAATTCCAGTCGTTGTTATGCTGAGGATAATATTTGTCAGGTGAGATCCTTACTGACAGTGCAATATAACATTTACAGAAACCTTGAGGATTCTAGTTACAAGTTGTGTATGCTTGGAGGATGGTGCATTAATGTTTATCTGATATGTGTAATGATTGTGTATTTGTATTGTTGAAGACAAGATGGGAGGATGTTTACAAGGTCACTTTTCATAGTAAGTGATGAGTCAATGTGAGGAGCCAAGTTGCATGTGGATGATGCTTAGAGTGTGTGGAGTGGGGGAGGAAGATTAAGGAGAATGGCACAATTTATCTAGAAGTGGGCATTATTAGAGATTCCAAGACTGTAAGGAGTGATTTCAGTGAGCTTTTAACTATTTCTTGCAAGTTGAGTGACTACATAGAAGCTCCATCATTGACTCAATGCTGAGTGATACAGGTAAAGGTGTTTAGCACTTTAAGAAGAGGTATAAGTTGTTACAGGTAGGTGTTAGTATTCTAAGTAGAACTATTTTATCAAGAAATTATTATTCTCTCTTTTGAGCCTGTATTAACTGTAATGTTGTTGGTTGAGTCCAATCAAGCATTACTTTGGGTAAGTGTTTTCTGTCATAGCATCAGGTCACCTAAACTTATATGTGAAATTAGGTTGGAGATCATGCAGAAGTCTAGCAAAGTAATCCTGTTCTTGGGTGGTAGACTTCATCTATTGTCCAGTTTAACACTATCTCTTAGCCTTTAGATGACTCCAGTGAAATCCACTTTGTTACAAACATTCAAACTAGGTCTTTGGTTTGAGTGTAACTCAGTATTTTGAAGCATTGTTTGCTACTGCACTGCAGCAACCCTTGAGTCAAAGTTCCTTCCTCCCTTTCCCTCTGTCTTGTTAAACTCAGAGACCCTGAAAAAGTTATGGTTGTTACCACTCCATATCCTTCACTAACTAAGCCATAAAAACAACTTGTGTTAAGTGTTTATAGCTTTACAAACAGGACATCCAGCAAATGTGTTATCATAATCACCATCATCAAATGGAACAGTTGTGGAGAATGCTTCACATGTTTTATGAGGTATTTCTCATGGAACATTGAACGTTTGTGAATCAATGATGTGGCAATAGCTATAAAGAATAAAGAGTTATGTATATTTTTAGAATTCTTGCATGTAGTGAATAAGTAGAAAGATATAAAAATAAGCTTTTAGACTCTTGCAAGTCCAATCTCAATTTACAGTTGTCATTTAGTTTCATTTCTTTAATCCAATGTCTGTTTATTGGAGATTTTTGATAGAGATTTAGCATTTGTTTGGGGAATTTGAAGGAGCTCCGTTCTTCATAACTGATATAGCATCGGAATGCTTCTATCAAGTATAGAATACAATTTTGTGTTCTAAAAGATTAGGCACAATACTAAAATAGATTGACATTATTTAAATGGCCAGGTTTAGCAGTGCAAGCTTTGAGAGAGTATTGTCTGATGTAGGATTTAGGCTACTGACTTTCTTAGTTTTTTTTGTTATCACAACTTAAAAGTCTCTTTGAGATTATTAAATGTAATAAACTGAATTATACAAACTACCACGTCAAAACAATCATTCTTAAGCTATCATTTTGAAACAGCTTATTTAAAACATTTACTGACAGCAACAGCATCCTTTTCAATCACAATCTAAGCCTAACTAGCCACTACATATAATTCTAGTGTTTTTTTTTTCTTTCTTTTTTTTTTCTGTTCTTCACTTCTCTTATAAATAAAACACACAATACTGTTTCAATTCAAATATGTTTTGACAATTCTTTCATGGATTTCTTCTTTTTTCCTTATTTTTCTTGCTGTATTGATTATTTTTTAAAATTTCCTTCAGTTTTTTTTAAATATTTTTTTCTTGATTTAACTAAAAAATAAAATTAATGTTAAGATTATGAGAAGAACAATCACTTTTTATTACAGTTTTATCTGATACTGTATTCACTTCAGCATGCTATATTGTATAGCATTTTTTTTTTTTTCAATTTACTCTTTAAAAAAAATCTGTTTGTTTCAGATTGAGAATTTTCTAAAACAAAAAAAAAAAAGAAACAAACAAAAATGACATGATATTTTTTCTCCCTCTGCAATTTACCATAGAAATAAGTAAAACAGATTTTTACTTATTTACTGCAAAGAATATTTCACACATATATCCAAGCCTTAAATTGCTAATATTGTTAGCTATTTTGACATTCAAAATTATATGCTATTCAAATATTTTGAATATATTATATTGAAATATAACTAATTGAATGCTTTTGTTATAAGAAATTATTATTATTATTATTATTATTTTCTATTTTTCTTCCTAATTTCTTCAGTGGTGTCTTCATGGCTTCCTTGAAAATGGCGGCCTTTTATGGATTGTACACTTGGTTAACACACACTATTTTCAGTGTAAACATTGTATTTATTCCATCCGGTGAGTTAAAATCTTTCATTGTCATTCATGTCCTTGATATATATCAAGTGATCCAATCACATATATATAATTACATGTAATTATTTAGGGGAAAATTATTGCAAATTATGATTATTGTTGCTATTCTTGTTTTGTTTGGTTTTTCTTTCACATTATCCTTTACCTCTTCTTCCTTTTCCCTTCTTCTCTTCCCTACTTATTCTCCTCTTCCTTCAACTTTTCTTTTCCTCCACCGTCCTCCTATTTCTCCCACCCTCCTTCTAACCCTTCCCTATTCCTCCTCCCCTTTCTACTTCTTCCACCCTTCTCTTCCCTTCTTCCTCCTTCCATCTTCCTTTGCCCTCTTCCTCTTCTCCTCTTCTTATTACTACTTTTTCCTCTCCTTCCTCCTCCTTCCCTTTCCCTCTTCTTTCTCCTTCTTCATGGTAATCTGTAAAGAAGCAAAAATCTTTCAAAATTTGAAGGAAAGCAGTTTTTAGTGTGAAACCAAGATAGCCACATCTGAGTCACCAAAACATCAGACTGCCAATGGTGCTGCTCCAGTATGGCCATGGCTAACTGGCTAGAACTGGTAAATGTGATAGGAATCCATATACTGGCCATTATAATATCTATTATCATTGCCTTCAGAAAATTTCAGATTTCTTCATTTTCTCACCTCTTCCATATATTGAACTGTGTACGTATATTAGAAGTCAGTACCCATTTGTTACTAAGTCCTTATTTAAAATATGTGAGGGACTTAGATGTCACAGTAATTACATATATCTTTTATAAATATTTTTGGTTTCAAACCATTTTGTCATTTGTCTTTCCTCCCCTTTAAAAATTCAGTGAAATTAATGAGAGGTTTGATCATCATCAACATTATTTAATGTCCATTTTCCATGCTGGCACGGGTTAGATAGTTTTAACTGGATCTGGTAAGCCGGAGAGCTGCACCAGGCTTCAGTCAACTGTTTTGGCTTGGTTTCTATGGCTGGATGGCCTTCCTAATGCCAATCACTCTACAGAGAGTACTGGGTGTCTTTTACATGCCACTAGTACAGGTGCCTTATGCATGTCATCAGCACAGGTATCTTTTATGTGTCACTGGCAAGGGTGCTTTTTACCTGTCACCAGCACTAACCACGACTGTGATTTCACTTAGTTTGATGTCTTCTTAAGCACTGCAAAACACCAGAAGTCTCAGTCACTTGTAGGTAGACTTAACCAATCACCTTATTTAACATTAGCACCTGACATTGTAAGTGCTTTTAGTGGAGTCCACTCTGTTACAACCATCACAAGGATCTGTCCTTCTTGTGATGTGGTAATTTGTATGCCTCAGTGACACTGAAGCTATATCAGCAGAGCACAAGCTCCTGGCAGGGTCTCATATGCTGAACAGATCAAAGGATAGAGGTCAGCTTGATCTTTTATCTTTTACTTGTTTCAGTCATTAGACTGCAGCTATGCTGGGGCACCACCTTGAAGAATTTTTAGATGAATGTATCAACTCCAGTTCTTATATTTTTTACATCCGGACACTTATTCTATCAGTCTCTTTTGCTGAACCACTAACTACAGGGACATAAATACACCAGCACTGGTTGTCAAGCAGTGGTGGGGGAACAAACACAGACACAAACACATACACACACACACACACACACACACACACACACACACACACACACACACACATCATCATCATCATCATCATCATCATCATCATCATCATTTAACATCCACTTTCCCTGCTGGCATGGGTTAGATGGTTTGACTGGTACTGATAAGCTGGAGAGCTGCACCAGGTTCCAGTCTGATTGGCATGGTTTCTATAGCTGGATGCTCGATACTCTTCCTAATGCCAACCCCTTCCTAACACCATATATATATATATATATATATATATATATATATATATATATATATATATATTGATGATGATATATATATATATATATATATATATATTGATGATGATATATATAGTGGGCTTCTTTCAGTTTCAGTCTACCAAATCCACTCACAAGGCTTTGATTAGGTCAAGGCTATAGCAGAAGACACTTGCCCAAGGTGGCACATAGTGGGACTGAACTCAGAACCAAGCTTCTTACACACACAGCCATACTTGTACTTATGATATGGATTATTTCTTCCCAGAAGTAAAAATGGGTTTGTATAAGGCCAACACCCCTACCTAGAAAAAAAGCAAACTTGCAGAAGCACCAATGACAATTCAAAACCAGCACTACCTGGGAGAGGAAAGCCTTCCTTCAGGGACTTGCTGTGCAGCAAAATCTGCATGTGTATGTGTGTATATATATATATATATATATATACTGCTGTGTCTGTGGAGAGTCATTCTCTTTTAGTACCTTATAATTTAACACACTCACCAGTAAACTTTCCACTCATTTACTTATTTACTTTTCTAAAATTTTCATTGCATCTTGCAACCTTTTCAATAGTTGTTGGCTCTGTCCTTTATTCAAGCTGTGTTCTTTTTGTTTTTTTGTGCGCATGTGTGTGTGCATACACATGTATGTATGCATGCATGTATGTATGCATGCATGTATGTATGCATGCATGTATGTATGTGTATCTCCATATGTGTGGACGTGTGTTTTCATATGTGTCCTTGTGTGAAGTGAAGTGTGTGTGTATATGGTCATGTGTTTCAGTCTTCGTTTGTGTATGTGTGCTTGTCTATTCATATAATCTATGTACCTATCCATCTGTATGTCTATCTGTTTACTTTCATATCCATACATGTGCATATACATATACACACACATACATCCATCTATCTACATGACAGCCCACTAACTATTCTACCTGTATATAAATATAAACTGTGGCTATGGGGGAATGATTATCTACTACGTATATCTCTTATTTAGTACTCAGGATGTTTCATTTATGAGGACGTACTCCTGTATTTGTTTAAGTGTTGGGTCCTTTGGATGCTTGGATAGAATGCGGATGTCAAGTTGACCCAGGTTGCATCTATGTTGGTCCTGGCATACTGGTAGAGTATGGAGGACTGTTTTTTGTTGTCATATTGATATTGTTTCAAATTTCCATTTAGTCTTTCTGCAATGCTCCTAGATGCCTCCCCTATGTATGTCATGTTCATGTCTTTGAATTATAAGGAACTAAAAGAGAATGACTCTCCCCAATACATGAACTCGTATAAAGAATCTTGCAAACCAAAGCCAAAAAGGAAATATATATAAATGATAGGCGTGTTTCAGCTTACATCAATCAAATCCACTCACAAAGCTTTGATCTGCTCAGAGCTATAATAGAAGACATTTGCAGAAGGTACCATTTAGTGAGACAGAACGCAAAACCATGTGGTTAGAAACAAACTTCTTAACCACTTAACCACACAACCTCATACTTGTTACTGTTGTACTTCCAATGTTTAGGCTTGTTAATATTTCATACATTGTTAAGGTGGTGAACTGGCTGAATCATTAGCATACCAGGCAAGATGCTTAGTGGCATTTCATCTGTCTTAACATTCTGAGTTCAAATTTCACCGAGGTCAACTTTGCCTTTTATCCTTTAGGGGTCAATAAAATAGGTATCAACTATGTATTGGGGTGGGATGATGTAATCGATTTACCTCCTCCTCTGAAATTGCTGGCCTTGTGACAAAATTTGAAACCAATATTTTGTACATTGTTATGGTAGTAAGCTGATAAAATTGTTAGCATGCCAGGCAAAATGTTTTTCAGCATTTCAACCATCTTTACATTCTGAGTTCAAATTCTGCCAAAGTTCACTTTACCTTTCATCTTATTGGGATTGATAAAATAAGTACCAGTTGAGCACTGAGATCAATTTAATCAACTTACCTCCTCCCCAAAAATTACTAGCCTTGTGCCAAAATTTGTTGCTGTTTCTTTGTTGTTTTTTAATTTCTTTTCATTATTCACATCTTTCTTTCCAATATTATATTAGCCTTAATGTTCAAAATTTTAATTTTCATCTTACCAATATCTAGCTTTAGCTGCTGTGTTTGGCGCAATACCATTCCTTGGCACATACTGGGCTGCCGTACCAGCCGTGTTGGAGCTGTGGCTTGTAAATAGAGAAGGATTACAAGCCATTTTGCTGATTGTTGCTCATCTTCTGCCTACCTCTGTTGTTGATACAGCAATTTACAGTGAGATTAAAGGGTAAGCTTCCTTAGATACTTTTCTTACTACAAAATAAATATTCTTCTTCTCAAAATTTTATTTGTAAACACAAATTCTTTTGAAAGAATATTATGTAATTTCTTAAGATGTAATTACATTATAAAATTCATAAAATTAAATAATTTCATTTATTGAAATGTCAAAATTGAAATATCCTTATGGCAAATGAACTTTTATTTTAGGAATTTTATCAATTATTCTTGTTGCTGATGCATACCATCACATGTGAAGGCTTGTGGCTTAGTGGTTAGGGTATTAGGCTCATGATCATGAGTTCAATGCCCGGTGGTGCATTGTGTCCTTGAGCAAGGCACTTTATTTCATGTTGCTCGAGTACACTCAGCTGGCAAAAATAATTAGTATATGTATTTCAAAGGTCCAGCCTTGTCACATTTTGAGTCATGCTGAATCTCCCTGAGAACTATGTTTAAGGGTACATGTGTCTGTGAAGTGTTCAGCCACTTTTATGTTAATTTCACAAGCAGGTTGTTCTGTTGCTCAGATCAACTGGAACACCCATTGTTGTAACCATCACATACCATCACTAGTTTCCTCTGATTACATTTTGTTTCACTTAACTAAAAGTTATAATTTAATTATGATCCATGAAATTTGAAAAAAAAACTTAATATATAATCAAAGAAAGGTGATTTTTTTTAAAGGAAAACTAAAAATAGATAACTGCTGAGAATTGAATCTACAATTTCCAATGTCAATATTACATCATTCAGGAATTTCATTCCCTCCGTTAATTCACTTTCGCTTCATTTTGTAATGCCATTTGTGTCTGCATCTACAACTAGTGTAAACATTTCAATGCATTCTATACTCACTTCTTGATTCATCTACAAAGAAATAATTTAGCTCAATAACTATAATTATTATATCAGAAATTCTAATTATAATATCTTTGAATATTGTAAATTAATAAAAGAATATCTGCAAAAAGAGAGGAGAGAGCATTTGTTTTATTAAAAGTGCATATGTATGATTTTTTTATGATTCCTTTCATATAGATAACATCATTTTCCTTTTGTTATCAAACATCTATTCAAGCTGCAATTTTAACCTATTAACTTTGTAGTTGTTTTTGTTATCCTTACAACAACTCACACCAGAGATTTACTCTTTTTAGTTTATCATTCTTAAGATGTCTGTATTGATTTTGTATTCTGATAATGTTTCCTCTTTTTCACTTAATTTCTGATCAGGATCAATGATAAAATTGCAATCAATAAGTTCAGAAGATATATCTGGTTCTTCCTGCAGCATGAAAGCATGGTTCTGATTACCATTGTCATGTTCATGTTCTCTAATGTGAGCAGGAAGATTTGGGGGTGATATTTAATGATGGCACCCACATTAAAACAGTCTAAGAAAAATCTATAAAGAAAATATATGCTTAGAGATTTGATGCTGCTATGAAGTTTTTGTTCACATCAGAGAGCATCAAAACACCTTGTACATTTCTTCATGTTTTGACCTGGATTTCAAAGTATTTATCACGGGGGGGGGGGGGGGGCAGTGAAGATGGATGAGATACAAGAACACTGTAGGGGATATCTAATGCACCAGTGTACTGAGATCAAATCTTTCTATGAAGCACCTGTACCTTTCATTCCTTTAGAGTTTGATAGAATCCATCCCAGGTATCCTGGCTTCAATTATGTCAACTGTATCCATTACACTTTAGTTGTAAAGTATTGAATTAACATTTTGAATATGATACATATAGAATCAAATTCCAAAAGTTCACAAACATAATGAATATATATATATATATATATATATATATATATATATATATATAGTAATAAAAGTGAACTGAATGGATAAATTGTGTGATACTGCACTTGCTGCAGCAGGAGCAAAATTTATATGTACATATCATGAGAAAAGCTGAACATCTTGAGAGAAAAGCTGAACATTAGAAGCATCAGTTGTGGCGTGCAAGAGAGACGATTGCGCTGGTATGGACATGTGGTGAGAATGGATGAGGATAGCTGCGTGAAAAAGTGCCACACCCTAACAGTTGAGGGAACCCGTGGAAGAGGTAGGCCCAGGAAGACCTGGGCTGAGGTGGTGAGGCAAGACTTTCGTACATTGGGCCTCACCGAGGCGATGACTACTGACCGAGACCTTTGGAAATGTGCTGTGCGTGACAAGACCCGGCAAGCCAAGTAAGATCGTTGCCAGTGCCCCTGGACTGGTTCTTGTGCGGGTGGCACATGAGATGCACCATTTTGAGCGTGGCCGTTGCCAGTACCGCCTGACTGACTCCTGTAGGATTTTCGAGCGAGATCGTTGCCAGTGCCCCTGGACTGGCTTGTGCGGGTGGCACATAAAAGACACCATTTCAAGCGTGGCCGTTTTCGTGCGGGTGACACGTAAAAGCACCCACTACACTCTCTGAGTGGTTGGCGTTAGAAAGGGCATCCAGCTGTAGAAACTCTGCCAAATCAGACTGGAGCCTGGTGTTGCCATCCGGTTTCACCAGTTCTCAGTCAAATCGTCCAACCCATGCTAGCATGGAAAGCGGACGTTAAACGATGATGATGATGATGATGATATATATATAAGCACAGGTGTGGCTGTCTGGTAAGAATTTTGCTTCCCAACCACATGGTTTTGGGTTTTAGTCCCACTGTGTGGTACCCTGGGCAAAGTATCTTCTATTACTATAGCCTCAGGCTGTCCAAAGCCTTCTGAGTGGATTTCATTGACATTGAAAGACCAAGAAATTTTCTATCTTTTCAACCTCATTCGTACCCTTCTATTTATGCGCTGATCACTACACCTTACTTAATGCTGTCTCTATATGTCTATTTCATTACCATGTCGTCTAATTCATTCTTTTATTCAAGTTTATCACACAGTCACTTATTTCTATAATTCTGTCTTAGATTAGCTGACTGAAAACTCTCAGATTTTTCAATTCTATATTACTATTTTCAACATTTGCTGTCTCGTTAAACTATGCTACACAAATCCCAAAAGAATATCTTTCTCCCTCGTGTTCTGACCACTAATCCCTCACTATGCCTTACTCTCTCTCTCTCTCTCTCTCTCTCTCTCTCTCTCTCTCTCCCTCTCTATCTCTCTCTCTCTCTCTCTCTCTCTCTCTCAATTACCTCTTGCTTTAACAGGACTATAAACTTACGCTCGCACCCTGATTTCCCTCCTCGATCTCAAACTTCTGCCTCACTCTGCTCGTAGTCACTGCGCTCGTAGTCACTCTGCGCTTGTTGTCACTCTGCACTCGTGGTCACTCTGCGCTCATGATCACTCTGCACTCATGGTCACTTTGCTTGTGATGCACCCGATCTCCCACCTCACCCCCAACCAGTACCGGAAGTTCCTATCCTCTCTACCAGTACCGGAAGTTCCTATCCTCTCCACCAGTACCAGAAGTTCCTATCCTCTCCACCAGTACCGGAAGTTCCTATCCTCTTCCATTCTTTGGTTGTCTCCCATGAACACTTCTAAAGGCTTCACGCCACCCCCACCCCTACTTAGGGTTTATCTCCTCCTATGTAAAGTAGTGATCATATAGTGCAAAAATATGATAGTGTAGTAGATGCAGGTTGAAATGAAGGCTACTGCTTGTTTATGAATTCTGCCAAATGCAAGCTTTCTTTCAGGTACATGACACTGCTGTTCCCCGTCCCAGGGTCTCATGGGCCCATACCTCCCACGCCTTCAGGGTTGGCACTCTCAACGTTGACACACTAAAAGGTAGGTCTGGTGAGATTCTTGAGATGCTTGAATGGAGATGTGTCGATATCTGCTGCCTCCAAGAAGTAACGTGGAGAGGAGGTTCCGCTAGGTTTCTCACAGGCAAAGAACACAGGTACAAGATTTTCTGGGCAGGGAACACAGACGGGGTTGGGAGCGTGGGTATACTTCTTGCAGAGAAATGGGTGGATAAGGTAATCAAGGTAGTCAGAATATGTGATAGAATACATAAGATTAGATTAGTCCTTCATCATGGGTTAGCAACCATTATCTCGGCCTATGCCCCACAGCCGGGGCTACCCAATGGACAGAAAGACCGATTTTATGACACCCTCTTCCAGACTACCTCATTGACGAATGACAGAAACTTTCTCTTTGTGGCTGGTGACTTCAATGGACATGTTGGACAACATACAGGGGGCTTCCATGATGTACATGGAGGCTATGGTTTTGGTTCCTGCAATGAGCAGGGAACCAGGCTGCTGAGTTCTGCGATGCAAATGACCTCATGGTTTGCAATACTAACTTCAGGAAACCTGCCAGTCACCTAGTCACCTACTGTTCTGGCAAACACACTAGCCAAATCAACTACATCCTTGCCAGAAATAGGGAAAGAGGGCGGCTTATAAATGCCAAAACCTACCCTGGCGAAGAATGTACCCCACAACATAGACTAGTAGTTAGTGACTTGAGGATCAGGGATAAGTAGTTGCCCAGAAGATGACCAGCATGGAAGAGAAGGGTATGGAAGCTTAAAGAACCTGTGAATGGACAAAGGTTTAGAGACATATTACTCGAAGCCTTTGATGAAATAGAAGGGGATATAGCTTTACACAGTGTAGAAGACAACTGGAGGTTTCTATGGGACAACCTGCTGAGGGCCACTGACCAGATCTGTGGATGGTGCAAAGTCCCCTCTCAACCCAAAATAACGTGGTGGTGGAACAATGTTGTTGACAGGGCTATTAGACAAAAGAAACAGGCTTGGAAGGACTGGAAGAACGGAGGTAGCAGGGAATTGTATCAGACTACCAGAAGGGGAGCTAGGAGACAGATTTATTTAGCCAGAGGGGAAGCAGATAAGAAAAAATTTGCCATTGTTCTGTGCTGTGAGGACCAAAGACTTGAGATATTTCATGTTGCAAGACAGTGTGTGAGAGAGAATCGTGATGTCGTAGGAGAGAGAATCGTGATGTCGTAGGAGAGAAATGTGTTCGCATGGATGATGGTACGCTTGCACTAAACGAGGCTGCAAAGAAAGAGGTTTGGAGACGTCACTATGAAAGGTTGCTAACTAAAGAGAATGAATGGGAGAAAGAGAGTCTGCCGAATGTCAACCCAACAGAGGGACCAGCGATCCGAGTTGACAGTACCATGGTAGATAAAGCAATTAAGAGTATGAAGACAGGGAAAGCCCCCAGCCCATCAGGAATCACTGCAGAGATGCTCAAAATATCTAGCAGTGTTGGCTATAGCCTAGTCACCCGTATTACGAACCAGGTGATACACGAAGGAGTCATACCCAATGACTGGTGTAGCAGCACCATAGTCAATTGCTACAAAGGTAAAGGTGACGCTTTAGATACAAATAATTACAGAGGTATCAAGTTGTTAGATCAGGTAATGAAAGTCACGGAGAGGGTCATAGCCCAACTAATTAGGGAGAGAGTCAGTTTAGATGAGATGCAGTTTGGGTTTGTGTCAGGGAAAAGCACCACTGATGCTATATTTCTGGTAAGGCAGCTGCAGGAGAAATACCTAGCCAAAGATAAACCTCTGTACCTGTCTTTCGTTGATATGGAGAAAGCCTTTGACAGGGTCCCCCGCTCCCTTATCTGGTGGTCAATGAAGAGACTAGGGGTAGATGAATGGTTAGTGAGAGCTGTACAAGCCATGTACAGGGATGCTGTCAGTAAGGTGAGGGTTGGCAACAAGTACAGTGAAGAATTCCGGGTAGAGGTCGAGGTCCACCAAGGTTCAGTCCTCAGCCCCCTCCTATTTATCATAGTCCCCCAGGCAATAACAGAGGAATTCAAGACAGAATGCCCCTGGAAGCTCCTCTAAGCTGATGACCTTGCCCTAATTGCTGAGTCACTATCAGAACTAGAGGAGAAGTTTCAGGTATGGAAACAAGGTCTTGAATCAAAGGGCCTTAGAGTTAACTTAGCAAAAACCAAAGTATTAATAAGTAGGAAGGCATACAAATCACAAATCCCTTCAGGTAGATGACCCTGCTCGATCTGTAGAAAAGGCATAGGTAGAAACTCTATAAGATGTACCCAGTGTAAACTTTAGACAAATAAGAGGTGCAGCAATATCAAAGGAAGGCTAACTAGCAAGATTGTTTTTGTATGTGGCAGATGCTCAGGAGCAATAAACACTGAAAATGTGCAGAAAACAATCTTTGCTACGTTCCAGGGAGAAAAATTATAAGTAGTTGATAGCTTCCATTATCTAGGTGACCAAGTTAGTAGCGGCGGAGGGTGCAATGAAAGTGTAGCTACTAGAATAAGAATAGCCTGGGCAAAGTTCAGAGAGCTCTTACCTCTGCTGGTGACAAAGGGTCTCTTGCTCAGAGCAAAAGGCAGACTGTATGATGCATGTGTATGAACAGCCATGCTACATGGTAGTGAAACATGGGCCATGACTGCTGAGGACATGCGTAAGCTCGCAAGAAACGAAGCCAGTATGCTCTGACGGATGTGTAATGTCAGTGTGCATACTCGACAGAGTATAAGTACCTTGAGAGAAAAGTTGGACCTAAGAAGCATCAGTTGTGGTATGCAAGAGAGACGATTGCGCTGGTATGGTCATGTGGCGAGAATGAATGAGCATAGCTGGGTGAAAAACTGCCACACCCTAGCGGTTGAGGGAACCTGTGGACGATGTAGACCCAGTAAGACATGGGATGGGGTGGTGAAGCATGACCTTCGAACATTAGGCCTCACCAAGGCGGTGACAAGTGACTGAGACCTTTGGAGATATGCTGTGTGTGAGAAGACCCAGCAAGCCAAGTGAGACCATAATCTGTGGCCTCTGCCAGGGGTGTAGCCAGCTCACTTATTCATACCTTTACTTCGTTGGACACTAAACTCGGCTTGCAAAGACCTGTTGAGGCAAATGAAATCAAAATCGTAATCGAGCCAAATTCGATGACTGCCAGTAGAGCGCTAACAGCACCATCCGAGCATGATCATTGCTGGAGCAGCTGTCTGGCTTCCGTGCCAGTGGCACGTAAATAGCACCATTTGAGCGTGATCGTTACCAGCATCGCCTTACTGGCACTTGTGCCGGTTGCACGTGAGAAAACATTCGAGCAAGGTCGTTGCCAGTGCTGCTGGACTGGCTCCTATGCAGGTGGCACATAAAATACACCATTTTGAGCGTGGCCGTTGCCAGTAGCGCCTGACTGGCCCTCATACCGGTGGCACATAAAAGCACCCACTACACTCTCAGAGTGGTTGGTGTTAGGAAGAGTATCCGGCTGTAGAAACACTGCCAGATCAGATTGGAGCCTGGTGCAGCCATCCAGTTTGCCAGTCCTCAGTCAAATTGTCCAAGCCATGCTAGCATGGAAAGCGGACATTTAACAATGATGATGATGATGATGTGTGTGTGTGTGTGTGTGTGTGTGTGTGTGTGTGTGTGTGTGTGTGTGTGTATGCACATCTTTGTGCCTGTGTTTGTCCCCATCACCACCCCTGCTATACAACCAGTGTTGCTGTGTCTGTGTTCTCGTAGCCTAGCAATTCAGCAAAAGAGACAAATAGAACAAGTACCAGGCTTGAATAAAAAAAAAAAATAAAAAGATATGTATTGAGGTTGATTCATTCAACTAAAAGTTCTTTAAGGCAGTGCCTCAGCATTTCCTATTGTCTAATGATTGAAACAAGTAAAAGATAAGAGATAAAATATGTATGTGTATTAATGTTCATGAACCTCTGGGAT
This sequence comes from Octopus bimaculoides, assembly GCF_046866305.1. Lineage (NCBI taxonomy): Eukaryota > Metazoa > Mollusca > Cephalopoda > Octopoda > Octopodidae > Octopus > Octopus bimaculoides. The sequence continues at coordinate 75,033,277 of NC_142930.1, read as the reverse complement.
TTGATAAAGGCACACTCAATATGAGAAATTAGAGCAGGCTTTTTTTTTTGTTTTTCATGAAGCAGTATATTATAATACAGGTTATGGCATACATATAACTGGCCAGAATGTTGCCATCGATTTTGCATCAATTATTGTACTTTGCAATATTAATAAATCTTCAGACATACTGGTTCATAGTGCAATACCCAGTTTGAAACTAATGGTAAAATGCTTACTAATTATATACTGTCACTAGTTATACACTGCTTGATGATATATACATATTTAGATTTTTTGCAAACAACTTGCAGATGCAAGTGCTACCAGTTGAAAACCCCACATACCAGATACTAGCAAGTTTATGGGGTCATCAGAAAAGAATGCATACCGTTTCGGGGCCTTCCTCTAGACAGTATCTTTGCACACTGCTCCTCACCACCTCATAGAGAGAGAGGGATGGGGTATTATATATATATATATATATATATATATATATATATATATATATATATTATTATTATTATTATTATTATTATTATTATTATCTTATGATTTTTACTTTGTATTATATTATACTTATTTATCGTGCATTTACTTATTAATTTTTCTATATGTGACTGTGGATTTTCATGGATGAGTTCATGAACTTTGGTTCTTTTCTCTAAAACTATATATTTATATATTTTATACTGTGAAACTTAATTTTAATTTTTGATAAATTGAATTTAATTGAGTTTTTATCTGTAAATTTGGATTTTTATCCCTAATATTATTATTATATTTTTGTATATATATACAAAATTAAAGAATGTAACTGATATTTTAAGCTTTATACATTATATATATATATGTATATACACACACATGCACACACACACACACACACACACACACACAGTAATATAGAGCAGAAAGTCAGAGTTAGGGAGACAAAGAAGGTATGTGTAAATTATGATGATATATATGATTGATTAAATATTTATTGCATATATTTGACAGACTATGTTTGTAAATTTACAATAATAATATTTACATAGGTATAAAAAGAAAACACCCTTTCCCACAGAAGCATACATAAGTACATACAAATGCAAAAATATATACATATATACCTTGGTAGATAAATAGTTACAACAGAATAGAGTTGAGTAAATCATCTATGTTCAAATTAAAATTAATTTGGTAGAACTTCAGGCAGAAGATTCATGTTATTTAGCTGTATCCCTTACTGTGCTGAGTTTAAATTCACTATAGCCAACTTTGCTTATCAGCTTTCAGGGTGAAAAAAGAAAATCCCTAGTAAATATTAGAATCTATTAATCAACTTTTCTTCACCCTACTCAAAAATTGCACCTATGTTAGAAATTATTATTATTATTGAGTGAGAGAGCAGTGCATGCCATCAAGGTGACACTGGGATACAAATATATGAAGCCCAATATACCCGTCATGATTACACTTTTGATAAGGGTACACCAGGCACATGCATCACAACCATATATGCATGACGTGGTGATCTCATATCAAGATAAACAGTGCATAATCTTGCAAGTGGGGCCCAGTTAGAATTTTCTTCTGGTCAATTAGCTCATCCCACTCAAAATGTCCCTGAATAAGGTTTGTTTAAGGATGAAGGAAACACCCATGTTTTCAGAGGTTAATTATTCGAACCCGAAAGAATTCCTACTACTTCCTGCTCGTGATCAGAGATGCACATATCATCAGCCACTAAGGGACATACTCAACTGGTTAAGGTCAAGCAACTGACAAACAAATCTGTGGTATTAAGCAGAATATTTGCTGCAGCCCATCTTTTATACCAAGACGAAATATGTACATAAGATCAGAAATATGTACAGTTAAGATCAGAAGCCATGAAAATCATTGTCTGGTACTGCATTATTATAATTATTGTCATCATCATCATCATCATCATCATCATCATCATCCCTGTCTCATCACTGAAGAGCAGTTTTTTTGTTCAACTAAAGCCTCATCATTTCAGGTAATAATGTTTAATTCTACCCCAGACCTTCCTTTAAATTTTGTGCGGTCTCATAAGATTAAAAAACTGGTTTTGGAGTATTTATTTTGTTACATCTAAATATGAAGAAAGCATTGCTAGTGAGATGTGTCAGCTTGTCAAATCCCCCCAAAAAGTAGTATATACAATAATATTCAACTTTTGGGAAATATCAGTGCATTTTGTTGGGAATAGCTAGTATTCTCAGGTAATCATTCTTCTGTAAATTCATCTGAAGTATTCTTTAGTCTAAGAGCAGTTAACCAAACATGGCTATTGTCTTCTATAGGATGATTCCAGCAAATGTTTTAGAAATTTTTCTCAGTGAGGTAATGGTGCAGAATATAACTTTAAACATATCAACTGATATTCTATATAACTTGAGTATCAAGGAAATTCTTCCAGAATAGCTGGGAATAATCCAAGCATGCTGGGTGTTGCATCCATCAAATATGTTTAATATTGAAGAGGGAGAAGCCTATAGATTACACATCATTGTTCGTCTTCATCCTCTGTATGTGTGTG